>NW_017731482.1:3661386-3662805 GCF_001890085.2 Hipposideros armiger | reverse complement strand
TGCTTTCCCTCAAGGCCTCTGTTTTAGTGACCAACTACCTACTAGGACAAGAGAACCAGTAAAAGTGTATCGCATGAATCAGAATTGTGCATATGACTGGCTAGAACTGGGGCCGTCACACGTACTTATTTCACCAAACACTTAGGTATGCTGCCACCAGGTGGTGACATGGATTACTACCTTTCTTCTCAGCCTACAGAATTCATGTCAGCAGAAACACTGTCCAGACACTGCTCAGCCTGGATGCAGGCTACAAAATTGACATCAGAGGCCAGACTGAGCTAATGGTGAGAGACTTTCTTTCCTGGAACTGGTGGGAAAAGTCTCCAAAGGTCCGGTTTCTGTAGGCAGCAGGATAGAATTTCATCTAACTGATGTGATGGAAGGAAATGCCTGCCTGGAGTTGGGGATGGAGCTCATCACCTTTCCATGTTCTCTCCATGCTCCAAATTCTAAGGAAATGTTTCTTCCTGGAGCCACTCGCTCACTGGCTTCTCATGAGAAGGGCCAGGGCAGAGAATTTACTTCTATTGATGACCTACCTGGGCAGCGTGCTGGTGTACAACATGTATTAACATATTTATTACTCAGAGCAATAATTAAAGGGGGATCAATGCCCACATTTTATAGTTGAGGAAATTAAATCAGAGGGGCAAGTGACTTGTCCAAAGTCTCAGAGTTTGTATCCCAGGTCTGGTGGCTCCAAGGGGGAATTATGCTTTCTCCATAATACTGTTGGGCTCCTACTCATCCCTCAGAACCCTAACGTAGACATCACCTCTCACTGAAGCCTGCCTTGACCCAGGAACGCTTTTCTTCCTTTTCCTCAGCAGTAACTATCATGACTTCCGTGTGTACCCGCCACTTCCAAGACTAGCCTTCTGATGTTGTAGATGTGGTATTAGGTTGTACTTGTCTGTGAGCACCTCAAAGGCAGAGATGGCTCTGGTAATCTCTGCATTCTTTCTTTTTTTTTAACTTTATTGGGGAACAGTGTGTTTCTCCCGGGACCTATCAGTTCCAAGTCAAGTTGTTGTCCTTCAATCTTAGTTGTGGAGGGGAGGGCGCAGCTCAGCTCCAAGTCCAGTTGCCATTTTCAATCTAGTTGCAGGGGCGGGGGGTGCAGCCCACTATCCCATGCGGGAGTCAAACTGGCAATCTTGTTAAGAGCATGTGCTCCAACCAACTGAGCCATCTGGCTGCCCACTGGCAGCTCAGCTCAAGTCGTTGTCTTCAATCTAGTTGAGGAAGGCGCAGCTCACTGGCCCATGTGGGCCAACCGGCAACCCTGTTGCTCAGAGCTCGTGTTCTAACCAACTGAGCCACCCAGCCACCCCCTCTTTCTTCCTTTTTCTTTCTTTCTTTCTTTCTTTCTTTCTTTCTTTCTTTCTTTCTTTCTTTCTTTCTTTCTTTCTTTCT
>NW_017731482.1:3657159-3658825 GCF_001890085.2 Hipposideros armiger | reverse complement strand
AGACACCGCTCCTCTATCCGTCTCCAGGCCCACATGCAGATACGCCCACATACGAGTACCCGGTGACCCCTGTGAAAGGGTCGTTCGACCCCCAAAGGGGTCGCGACCCACAGGTTGAGAACCACTGCTGTAGACAGTCTATGTGGATGGCTTCCTATGGCAGCAGTGTGGTGCAAGGACGGGGGTCGGATCCAGGGCGGGAACTGTTTGTGTGACCTTGGGCAGGTCCCTGTCCTCTCTGGGCCTTCCCATGTGCCACAGCAGCCTCGGCTCACCCGCCCCCAGGAGAGCAGCTGTGGCCCTTTGTACCTTTTCACTATCCACCAAGGTCCTTTACTCCAACCCTCCTGTCTTGCCCCTTGAAGAGCAAGCCATCCTCTGATCTCACCGCCCTCCACTGCCCACCCCACTTCTCGCCTCCACTTGGAGCCGCACTTCTCAGAAGGCCTGTCTGCTGACGCTGACTTCACTTCCTTATCTCCCACTCCCTGCTCAGCCCCCGCAGTCTGACTTCCATCCCCACCCACCCAGAAGGCTCTGTGAAGGTCACCGGTGACCTCCACCTCCACCCATGTCACTGGATCTGTGGGCAGTTTTAGTTCTCAACCTGACTGCTCAGCCACATTTCCCCTTTGCCCTCCTGCTTCCTAGAAATGGGCTCTCAGCGGCCTCCTCAGCATCGGGCTATGTTCCCTCCTCCCCAACTCATCTTCCTTGGACTCCTCCCCTTTCCCCAACTCTTAAATGCTGGGGTTGCCGAGGGCTCCTCCCTGGGGCTCTCTGTCCTATCCAGGTGCTGATGACACCCCTCGTGGGCCTCAGGCCCCCACCGCCCTCTGAGCTTCAGGACCGTGCAGCTCACACCACCCCATCAGTGTTCCTTTCTGGAGCCCTCACGGCATGTCAGACCCACCGGGACCCCTGGCAGCCAGGGCCTCCTCCAGACTTCTTTTCTCATGGATGGCTTCGCCATCCTCACTCAGATGGCCAGACGCTGTCCTGGAATCCTCAGCAATCCTGCAGCTCTTCCTCCATCACACCCCCAACCTGCCGGCTTCTCCACCTCCATGCCTTGCTTCTGGCCACTGCAGGGGCTCCTAGCCGTTTCCCCTCATCTACTGCGCCCCTCCATCCATCTCCATGGGCAGCCAAAGTGGTCTTTTAAAGAAAACACATACATGATCAATATGAAAGTTCCCTGTTTAACCCTTTGGGGCTTCCTAACCCTCTGAGGCTCAAACCAAAACTTTTTCATGCTGCCTCTGAGGCCCAGGCCTGTCCGGCCAGTTCCTCACCTTGTGCTGCCAGGCCATCCACTCAGGGTCTTCTCACTGTTCCCTAAAATACACTGAGCTTCTTCCCACCCCAGAGCCTTTGGGTTCTCACTGTCCCCAGAGTTCTCACTGTCCCCTATGCCTGGCACACCCTGGCCTGGTCCCTTCCTCTCCTTCATATCTCAGCTCTGATGCTGCCACCTTCATGAGACAGCTCTGATCACATACTCTAAATGGAGCTCTGCTGTCACCCTCTACCCCATCTCCCAGCATTGTGTCGCCGTAGCACTTGTTACTCCCTGCTATTTTCTGTTGACACGCTTATGGAACTTTCCCCTGCCAGCACCAGCCCAGAGACGCTGGCCAGCATGCGCCTGCACACCCCCTGTGCC
>NW_017731482.1:3608390-3656719 GCF_001890085.2 Hipposideros armiger | reverse complement strand
CACACACACACACACACACACACACACACACACACATATGTGCATACACACTACATCCATCGTGCACATCAGGCACATACACACATAGAAACATCATCACATGCCCCTCCATCTGTCTGGAGATGAGATCACAGACAGACCAACAGACATACAGACACACAGAATCTCTACAGGAAGGGCTAGGATGCCCACTGGGTGGGAACTTGTCTTAGAGTTGTGTTTACAAGGCAGTTACCAAATTTTACTTGAACTGCATGTTATATATATATAGCTTAATATTTTTCAAGTTGAGTTTCCTAAACATGCTTTTATCCTCACTTTCTGTATTTGCCATATCTGTAGAAGTTATTCATCTTTATATGTGGGGATGTTTGGGGAGACTGGTGGAGATCAGGAGAAGATAAAAGCCCCCTCCATGTCTTGTTGTAGCCACATCCCAGGCAGCAGTGCCCACAGAAGTGCCTCCTGTCATGTGTCACAGAGACATTCCACACAGACATTCCACATCCCTTCACTCCCTTCTGCTCCTGCCAACCAGGCTCAAAAGTGTCCCCTGCCAGGTTGCTGCGAGGTCTTGGCTGCCTCTTGGAGTCTTGCTCCTTTTTCTCTGGGCAAAGGCGATAACCTCACTCTACCCTCCTTCAGGCAAATGTGGGAAGCGAATGAGAAAATGAGTGTGTGCAGAGTCGGGGTCCAGTGTCCCTTCCCCGGATTTGCATAATATTCAGAGAGTCCCAAACCTCCTTACCCCACAGCCTTATGACCTCCCAAGGTCACGTCCTAAGTAAGGGGGAGAGCTAGGGTTAGCTCCCCCTCTCCTGAAAGGCATCTGGACTTGAGGCCACACATGCAGATGAGTCAGCAGCACTGCACCTCTCTGAGCCTTGAACCCCTAAAGTTCAAAGTGGGGAGGGCACTGGTATGCCCATGGCAGGGCTAGTGCAGGTATCAGGAGAAGTCAAGGAGGCTAAAGGGGCCACTTGTAAGCTACTTGTAAGCAGCTGTGGCTCTAAATGCCCACCACTGTTGTTCTGGATAGGGTTTTATTATTCTTTGTTTTTTAAAAGATTTTATTGGGGAATTGGGGAAGAGGAACATTGTGTTCTTCCAGGACTCATCAACTCCAAGTCAAGTTGCTGTCCTTCAATCTTTGTTGTGGAGGGCGCAAGCTCAGCTCCAAGTCCAGTCGCCGCTTTCAATCTAGTTGTAGGGGGTGCAGCCCACCATCCCATGCAGGAGTTGAACCAGCAACCCTATTGTTAAGAGCATGCGCTCTCATCAGCTGAGCCATCCAGCAGCCCGTTGGCAGCTCAGTGGTAGCTCAGCTTGGGTGCAGCTCACTGGCCCATGTGGGAATCGAACTGGTGACCCTGTTGCTCAGAGCTCACGCTCTAACCAACTGAGCTATCTGGCTGCCTGGGTTTTAGTATTCTTGTTTCTCCCTTTTCCCAGGACCTCATAAACCAAGAAATCAGGGCAGATGTTGCCAAAGGCCAGCAATGCTCAGGAAAGGCCTTGGTTGGGCCCTGAGGGGAGAGACAGAGTCGGGTAGGTGCTTGTACCAGCCTGGAGACTCTTGTGCCTGGTTCACTCCCCTCAAAGAACTCTCTTGCTGATTCCCTGGCAGCCAGCCAGGTGCTCATTAATGAGTGCCATAGAACGGCATTAATTGATATGTTCCAGTATGAATCCTACGGGTAAACTAGCCTCTTGACACAAAAATAATAAAAATAGAAATATTCCCTTCCTTTCCCGCGACGCTTTATTCTCAACAAATTGTTTTGACTCTGAGAGCTCGTTATTATAGAGCTTATTATTCTTCACATCAAAAACACTCTCCCCATCATACAGCCAAGGAGCTCAGGTGCAGAAGAAGCAGGTCATTTGCCTCAGGTGGCATGAGCAGGACCGGGAACTGGAGCCAGGCAGGTGGAGCGTCTGGCCAGGGGACTGTGAGCTCCCTCTGAGCGTGAGGATCCATGAGCACCTTGTGGGTAAGTGGAGACCGCCTGGTGGGCAGACACAAGGACGCAAGGACCCAGCTGTCCTGCCATGAGCCGGTCAGTGGGCCTCTCTAAGCCCTCAGTCCCTCACTGCACACCAGGGACCAGACCCCTGCTCTGACTGCCTTATAGGCTGCTATCAGGTCAAAGGAGGCAATGGCTGTGGGAGCATCCTGTCAACTGAGGAGTGTGCTGCAGCTGTGACTTAGGGTGCACACGTGTGTGACATACCTGGGTGGCTCTGTGCATGTTATGTGGATGTCAGAGCTCAAAGGTCCCTGAGCAGGCAAGTGACAGTGCATGTGTCCCTTTCTGCACGTGTGTACTTGTCTGTGGATGTCTGTGTGTGTTGTCCATCCATGTACGTGTGCATTTATGTGTCTGTGTGAGCTGTGTATATGTATTCGTGTATATCTTGTGGGCCTTGGTATATCTGTATGTATGCTGCTTTAGCTGTGTATTTCATGAATCCAAGTGTATCTGTCTGAGCACCAAAGTCTGGGAGCAGTGGTGGGTCTCCTTATGTTGCTGTCTGTGCAAGAAATGTGTGTCGCATGTGTGATGTGTGTTCAAGTACATGCCTTGTACATGTGTGAGTAGCATGTTGGGGTGTGTCTGGATCCAGCCATGGGTCTCCTTACTCTTGGGCCCTCCAGAATGGTAGTGTAGGAGGACAACCCCTGGCCCTCTGCCTACCCTCTGAGAAGGACTGAGACAGCTCTGTTCTCAGACACCCACTGCTCAGACTGCCCCCAAGTAGAATGCCGTGGGCTCCAGGAGGGAATTCTGACTCCACAGCCGACACGCTGCGTGTGAATAGACCCACACACACCGGGGTCTTCACCTCTCCCCAACCTTCCCCCATCTTCCTTGGACAAGGCTCCTGAGGGGAAGGCCAATGCCCTCTTGGTTTCTGTGCCGTGCCCCCACCAGGGCTGTGCTGGTTTCCTTTGCACTGGGAGCCTTTGGGCTCATTTATTCCACATTTCCCCCACTGCCTGCTGTGGTCCAGGCCCTGTTCCTGGAGCTTCTACTCATTATCTCTGAGACATAACCACCCTCTGAGACAAGAGTTATTTGTCCACTTTCTAGATGAGGAAACAGAGGCCAGCCTCTGTCTCTCCTAATTTGAGGTGGAGACACAGTGCTACAACAGCCCAGAGAAATGGCAGTGGTCCCTGGAAGGCTCCCAGAGGGGATGGCCTCAGGGGGCACACAGCTTTCTCTTCTGCAAATGAGGGTGAGGATAGGTGAGGCCAAGGAGGCTCTCGGACCTAGCTGTCCTCTCATAAGGAGTCAGCCTAGCATTTGCATGGGGCTTCCGGGCACATGCCCAGGTGGAACCCTAGAGATGGGGCCCCACGTCATGACTTTCATGATGAGTCAATGCCAGCTGGTCCCTATGAAGTCCCCCTATNAGATGCTCATACTACCCACTGCCCAGTACAGACTTTGTGTCTATACAGTCTTCAGTTCTTCCCCAGCTGTAGCACTTACTTACTATGTTGCCTTACACAAATCACTTACCCTCTCTGAGCCTCAGTTTTCTCCTCTTTAAAATGGGAATCAAATTTAAAATGTACCAGACATCTATCTTATGTCTGATGTGCTCAGGCTGCTTAGTATTGAGAGCTTGGTTCTCTGCCTCGGTGGGGCCCCTTCAAGAGTATCTCTGTGCCCATATGTTTGGGTGTACAGCATAATCACTCTTATCTTTCCTATTGTCCCCTGGTCTTAGACATTTTCTCTTTTCTGACCACTCCACCTTTTCAGATCCCTATATTCCTCATACATGCTTTGCTCTCCAGCCATGAGGACTTTGCACATGCTGTTTCCTCCTCCTGGAACAGTGCTTTCCCTCCTCTTTACCTGGCTCCCTCCTGGTCATCCTTCTGGTCTCAGGTTAGCTTCCTTGCCTTTCTAGACATGGTCAGGAGCTCTTATGTGATGCTTTCATAACTACTCCTGGACAACACAGCCACACTTTATGGTTCCAACCTAAACCATTCTGACCCCAGTGCCTGGCAATGTCCCCCCCATGGTAGGTCCTCAGGAAATATATATTAACTAAATGAGGAGCTCATTGAGGCCTGGAGTAGAAGTGACTTGCCTGAGGTCACACAGCTAGTAGGTAGCAGAGCCAGAACAGGAATCTGCAATGTCCACAATCCGCCCCCCCCACCACACACACACACACACACACACACACCACCTGGCTCTGTCCACTGCACCACACTGCCCAACACTGACCTGTGGAGACCTGAGCCATCGACATTCCAAGGATGCAGCTTCCCTTTCATTCCCTGTTTAGGGCCCCACGCTACTGCCCCAGCCCGTGGTTCTGAGGTGTTGTCTCCCACGCTGACTGAGATTCCCTCTTGCCTCCAGAGCCATCCTGGCCCCATGGGCACAGCAAAAGATTCCTCATCTCGTCTTGTCTCGCTGAGCCCGGCAGCTTTGATCTTCCCTGAGTCACCCCAGCCTTGTCTCTTCCTCCCCTGCTAATCTTTTCTCACACATGTGTCCCTCTCAGCTCTGAATCACGCCTTCTGATCTGCTCTGAACTCTAGCCAAGAGGTCTGCATCTTTCTGGCAGAGTGAAATGAAATAAAACAAGGCCTGCACACCCCTCCAGATGTGGGGAAACAGGAGGCCCGCTCCTCACGACGTGCGAGCGCGTCTCTCATCACTCATGCCATCCGCCTTGGTTTCCCCTTCGTCCCCAGCAGGATCTGGTTACCGCTCTTTAATCCGGTCTGGGTTGGGAGGCAGCCAGGCAGTCACTTCCTGGTTCCTCGGGGGTCTGCGATTCTCTTCCAGCACGCGCTGAGTGAGCACTTTTATGGGCAGAATTCTCAAGCAGAGCCCATGTGGTCTGCCCCAGGGGGTGAGTCTGGCTCCCTCCATACTGCTGAGCGACCCTGGACAAAGCACTTCACCACTCTGAGCTCCAAGCTCCCATTCGTAAACGGAGATGAAAGCGCGTCTATGGCTTAGTATCGTTCTGCAGATGAAGTAATGTGAAAGAAAGTGCTATCGTTCATTCATTCACCAACACGATGCAGCACGGCAGGTGCAGGCACTGAGATCTGTCCCTGAAAGCACAGACTGGGGATACGGGGCACCCACATTAGTTAAGCATCTACAGAGGGCTGACCTAGGGATTGACTCAATCCCTAGGGATGGTCACAGGTTATCTCATTTAACCCTTGCAGTGCCCCTTAGAGGGGTGGTTCATTATCCCTCCTGTACAGATGAGGGCACAGGCTCAGAGAGGTTAAGTGACTCACCCAAGGTCACACAGCAAGCCAGTGGCGGAGTTAGAATTCACATCTGTGTTTGTTAGTATGACAACTTTTGCTCTCACCTCTCTCCTGGCTGTGTTCTCCCACCCGCAAAAGGACCACACCTGTGTACCAGGAGCCATGGCCCTTGCTTGCAACCATGATCTGAGATCTAAGTCTTTGACAGATCATCTTTACAAGCCTGAGCTCCAAGAGAGCAGAGCCTGTGCCTGGTCATCTTTCTGCCACTGGAGTCGTATGGGTGATTCCTGATTACACCACACTCTCCCCTCCAGCTCAGGCAGCAGACAGGTGGAGGATTAAAGGTCAGCTATAGCAGTTTGGAGACTGTGGTCTGGGTGTGTGACCACCATGGGGCTCTCTGCTGCTCCTTCTCCCCAGTCTGGACCTTGGGTCACCCATCTGAGGCAGCACTGAGTCCCCAGAGCAGGTACACTGTCCCTGAGTCACAGCTGTTCACATGGTGGGCGGGTGGTGGGGCCAGCAAGCCGCAGGTCTCCTGGGCTGCCTCTGGGAGGCAGGACTCAGCCCTGGTGTGTGTGCTAACCACATGTAGGCAGGCAGATACTCCCTCCCCAAAAGAGAGAGGGAAAGGGCCAACCCATGTGCATCAAGAGGCAGCATAGCATACGAGCTCTGGAGCTGGACTGACCAAGCTCAAATCTGTGCTGTATGACGTTGGAGTGACTTAACCTCTCTGGCCCAGTTTCCAACTGCAAAATGACAATAATATTAGTAATACGTATTTCACAGAATAATTGTGAAGATCTAACGTATGGTATTTATAAAGGATTTGGAACAATGTCTGGCACGTAATAACTGCTATACAAGTATTTAAGCACTTAATCTTACCTTCTTCTAATCTTGCTGATCAAATAAAGCCTTCTTCCTCCTTTGGGGAAGAAAGGGGTGGGCAGGGGGAAAGCCGGGGTTCACTCATATTTTTCCCTCCTGGGGTGTGGGGGTGTGAAATCTCTCTCCTCTGTGGAAATGTACACAGTGAGGGGTAGCCCTACCCCTGACCCCGCCACATTCACCTCCAGCCCACAAATGCTGGGTGGACAACAGCAGGTGATCGGGAGGGACAGGGAAGCTACAGCCAGGAGGAGGGAAAAAATCTTTCCCCGAGCTGGTGACCGGGAAGATTTTATGGTCTTGATCAAGTGTGAGCTCGGTTGATGGAGGGCTCGGGTCTCAACAGATAGAGATACAGGGAGAGCATTTCAGGCAGAGGTTCCTGGAGGTGAACAAGCGCCCTGTCTCTGTGGAGAGTAGAAACATTCCCATTAGGCTGAAATGTGAGGAGCCAGAAGCAAATGTTAGGAATAAATCAGAAAATTCTGCAAATCATGGGAATCTCTGATTGGTAGGCCATTGGGTGTGAATTTTAAGCCATTGGCCATGGGAGCAAATTTAAGTATTGAGCAGAAATGTGGCGGAATTAGGGCAGATCACTTCCCAATATCAGGTTAAAAATAACCTGGGTCAGGGAGAGATTTGGGGGACATAGTAGGGCACAGTCCANGGGCTCCAGGAGGTCCTTGCAGGCCTGGATGATCTGAAATTGCTTGATTCATGGTTTTCAGGCAGACACAATTTGGGATGGACTCCTTAGAAAATTGCAAATGCTTTAACCTGGCATTCAAAACCCTACACACACTGCCTTCACCACATCTGCCCCTTACAGACCCAGCACTCTGGCCATGACAGAATGTTTACTTTTCCCCAAGCCTCTCATGATGCCACACCTTGCTCTTGTTGTTTTCGCTACCTAAATGACCTCATCCATTTTTCAACATTTGGTGAACTCCTATACATCCTTCAAAGTTTGTCTGAAAAGCCACCTCCTCACGAAACCCTTCCCCTGTGTCCCCCTGCAAGCAATTAATAGTTCCCATGCCCAACCCTCACTTGATGGCAGCAGCCTTGTCTAGTTCATTCCTTCATTCCAATGCCTGAGAAGAGGTGTGCACTGGCGGGGTGAATAGATGAGCGAACAAGCTAATGAACTAGTTAGCCCAAAGGCTTTTAATGAACAATCTCCACTCCTAAGGTCTCCTGCCAAGTTTCTCCTCTGCTGTTCTCTGCATCTGGGCTTGCTTAGTTTAGTGCTTAGGTGGGATCCTGCACACCAGGTGTGTCAGCCTCCGGCTTCCCTGGCTGCCCTTTCTCTCCTCACCACCACCCCTCCTGCTGTTATGAACACTCTCACCTCCAACCCCCACACCAGTTTGGGCGCTCTTCCCCAGCCCCTCTGCTTCCCACCGCTCTGGCCAACTTCTCTTCACCATTCATGCCTCCGCTCCTTTGCTGCTTCCTCCAGGAAGCCTTCCCTGAAATCTTCCCTTCCATCCTGCTGAGTGCCGTGGGAGGAGCACCTCCTCTGGCTCCTCAGCCCCCTGGCCACCCTGTCTAGCCCTGTCCTGCAGAGTAGGGCTTCCTGAGGGCAGGGCTGGGTCTCAGCCCTCCTTCTATGACCTCAATGGAAGAAGAAATATAACAGGGCAGGGGAGGTAGAGGAGGCCACTGTGGTGGCAGGTAAACCTCACTTTTAGGAAATCCACCTGCATGAATGCATAAAAATCAGGTGTGCTCAAAGACTGTTAGAGCTGAGTCTACACTCTTACAGCGGGGAGGTGAAGTGATGTAAAGCTGGAGGGAAGGGCCACACATGTAGTGCGCATGTTGTATGTGTGCATTGTCTCAAGAAGTCATCCTCGCAGCCCTAGGAAATGGGTGCTATCATCCCCATTGCTGCTGAGTTTACCTGGGGCTATAGGATGCCAAAGCCCCGGTTCTTTCCCGAGGGCTTGCCATGCTACCTCCACGTAGTCCCAGCTCTGCCCCTAGATTTGCTTGCACAACCCACTCCTGCTCGGTTTGGACTCCATAAGTCCTCAAGACTCTTCAGAAGTCCACTAGGAGGCAGGCAAGCTGTTCCAGAGAGAACCAGGAGCCCCTCCAACAACCAGAGATTCCTGGCCCTGACCTAGCCTGCAGGCTCCTTGGGTTTGACTGCCCAGCCAGGGAGGGAGGACGGTGCTGCACAGAGTGATGCGTGGGGCCCCACATCACGGGAGTTTTGCTTGGGGAATCTCCCTCATGACTGATGGACAGTGAGAGAACAGCAAATCTCAGTGTCCTGTCCCCATTTGAAAGGCCTGGCCTGTTTGCATTTCCTATTAAATAACATGTAGGTTACATTCAATCTTATGCAGGGCTCGTGTGGTCTACCACACTGCTCCTGGGAGGCAGGTGTAACGGTCCCCACGTACAGACAGGAGAATGAGGCTCTTGTTGACAGTTCTGTTTATTGCTGACTTAGACCTTCCTTCTGGGCTCCAGGCCCAGTGTCGGGCTGCCTGCCGGGCACCTCCTCTGTGAGCCACAGATCAGCCTGGCTATGCGTTGCCCTGTCCTGGCCAGAACCAGAGATGATCACCCTCTCTTCCCTGCCCTCCCCACGACCCTCTCCCCCACCCCCATGATCAATCCCCATGTCCGTCCCACCCACCATGATGGTCTCTGCCTTTGTCCAGGCCTCATGACCTGGGTCTTCAGGGACGGCACCAGCCTCCGTGCTGCTCTCCTGTCTCCATTCTCTACCGCTGCTCCCAGTCTACCTGGTAGACCTTGCCATGTCACTTTCCTACTTAGCATGCTCCCCGCTGCGGATGGCCAGGGCCCTTTGCCATGGAACTCCTGCCAGCAGGCCCTCCTCACTATCTCCCCTGAAGCCCAGCCCTTTCCCACCCCCATGCCTGGCTCCATCGTGTCCGCTCAAATTTCTCAGATCCCCAGTTTCCATCTAGAGGATTTTTATTATAAAAGTATCCCTCTTAGTAGTTATAAGGCCTGGAACCAGTGACCAGGAGACTGTGTAACCTTCCCTATCACCATCGTGTCCAGGTGCAGAATCCTTCCAGCTTGAGGGACATCACAATATTCCCTTGGCCCATTTCCATACCTGACATGACGTGCATGGCCTGGGGGAAGCTAGGCTGCGGGGCAGGCTTTGTTCTCCTGTGTGTCCACCTTGAGCCCACACTCAGCATTTTGATATAGCCCTAAAACCAGATCCAGCTTCCCAGTGGATCAGTGAGAAGTGGAGAGTTTGCTGGAGATTTCCTGGGAAGCGGAGAAGAGAGTATATCATCATGTGTCATGCAGCCAAGCTTCGCGAACCCCTCCAAACCTCTGAGTTCTCCCTCCCAGGCCCCTCCTTGGCAGTGTCCCCCTTCCTCATCCTCTTTCTCACCACCCCCTTGCCTCCCAACCCCCTGTTATTCCAAGCCAACCAGCACCCAGTCTCAGCTTCCTGCTTCACTGGTATTTACCCAAAGAGCAACTACAACATCAATTAAAAAGCCCAGGAGCCTTTTAAAGGGCAAATTCAGGCCTTCCCAGGCAATGGGCAGGATGTCTTCAAGGCTCCCCTTGCAGGCAGGCCTTAGAAGGGTCTTTATTTCACTGAAAAAAGGAACTGATTTGAATAGACTGGCTATCTGCAATTTAACCCTCACTACAATCATGCAAGATAGACATCATTCTCTTCATATTTTTGAAAAAGCTACAGAGACTCAGTCCAAGGTCACCCAGCAAGCCAGTGGCAGAACTGGACCTTAACTCCAAAGCTCCCACCCACACACCACCGTGGCTGCATTGCTGGCCATAGACACATGCTACACAGAAAGAGGTGACGCATATCAGTGACAGCCTCAGTCACCAGCCACAGGGTGGGCCCAGCCAAAGGAAGTGGGGTAAGTACTGGGGTGGGGTCTCAGAGGGGCAGGCAGGTGAGGCTGGGGCCCCGGGTGAAGCCAAGGCCAAGAGCCAGGTGTCCGGATGGCGGATGGAGTTGCTGAATGGGGCAGACATTAGAGTGTGTGGTGGCAGAGGTCAAGGTTGAAACCCGCAGTGAAAGTGGGGCAGTGGGAGAATGAAAAAGTGGGACGTCAACTAACTCTCCTGGACCTTTTTAAAAGCTGATTCAGGCCTTCCAGGCACTGGGCAAAGTGTCTTTAAATCTACCCCTGCGGATAGCCCAAGGAGAGGGTGGTTTTCTCACTCTTGTGAGTGCCACCTCTCCTCTTTAGGGGAGCCCCATAAGCTAGCTCTTACAGCTCTCACCTCTCCCAACTCTAAATGGAGAGAGAGACAGAGACAGAGAGTGAGAGAAGAGAGGGAGTTTAACAGAGATAACTGAGCACGGTTGGGAGAGAGCAGGAAGGAGAGAGGAGATGATGGAGGATGTGTGTGGGTGCCTGATAGGGAATCTGGCCTCCCTGAGTAGTGAAAGAGACAGGAAAATGGGAAATGTGACATGCGCTTGGACTCCCAGGGCCATCAAAGGGTTTTAAGCAGGGGAGTGACCTAGTCAAATCTGTGTTTTGGAGAGACTCCATCTGGCTGCCATGTGGAGGATGAATGGCTGGATGGATGAACAGGAAAGGGAGACCCCAGGGCGGGAAGTTCTCCTGGGGGCGGGGGGAGGGGAGAGAAAGAAGCCGAGGACAAAGCAGGAGACCCAGGAGCTTCCACATTTAAAGATCAGATGGAGGAAGAGGAAGAAAGGAGGGGCCAGCACAAGGATCCAGGAGATGCTGGAGAAATGGGAAGAGAACCAGGAAGGGCATCACAAGGTGCCAAGGGAAGAAGGTGATTCAGGAAGGAGGGAGTGGGCATCTGTGAAGAATGCAGCCAAGTGACCCAGTGACCAAGGCAACTGGGGGCAAAGGAGTGTCCTATCCATTGCAGTTCTGGACCTGAAGGCCTGGGATGAGCTGGCTGGAATGACGGAGCTGTAGACAAGTGGAGGAAGACGTGAGGAGAGTGGAGAAGTAGAGATAGCAAGAATAGGTGACAACCTTAACAGGTGTGGGTAGGAGGAGACAAGAAGGTAGGGCAGTAACTGGGGAGGGGCAGGGGGGGGATCTGGGAGGCCTAGAAAGGGTTTGTGAAATAGGGGAGTGTCCATGCTGATGAGAGAGGCTGTGGGGGGAGAGAGGATACCCAGAAGCTTTCCCAAGAGGCAGCCTCTGCCATTGGGAAGCAAAGCCCATCCTCCAAGAGGCCAGACAGACCCTGATGCAGGCAGAGGTGAGGTTGGTTTTAGGGGTCTGGTTCCTCCTCATAACCAGGTCTCCTGTCCCAACATACAGAGTAGCGGGTAGGCAAGCCGGCAGAAGTCACACAGCCCAGAAGAGGCTAGAGAACATTAGTCTAGAAGGCTGAATATTCATTTTCAAGTTTCCAGACCTAGAGAAAGGGGCTGGCTTTGGGGACAGAGGCAGGCATCTACTTCTTAGAAGACAAGATCCAGTAGTCTGTGCTTCAGAGCCCCAGCCCAGTGCCTCCAGGCTCCTGGGGTCCTAAGCTCACAACATCTCATCAGGATTAATAACAAGATCCCTGGGAGCCACAGCAGTCTGTCAAATGGCACCCTTTCCCCTTCTTCCCTTTCACACCCCAGGAAATCAGCCCAAATGGAAGCCTCTTGATTCATTGTGTGGTCTGCTTCTGAGAAAATCAGTCATGAGCAATGCAAAATCACAGCTTAGCTCCCACAAGCGTGCACACGTGTGCACATGTGTCTGTACATGTATTTGTCCATATATACAGATAGCATGCTGATCTGTGCACTGTGTCTGACGTGTACACACTGGGTTTGGGAGCCTGGGTATTTTACGTTTTTGCTGTCTATGTGGAATATAGCATGTGTATATATGGGCAATGTGTGTGGTATGTTTGTGACTGCAGTGTTTGTGTGGGAGATATATATATATATATATATATACACACACACACAGATATACTGTGTGCATATCATATATTCTCAATGTGCATGCTTGTAATGTGTGCTGCACACACGCTGTATACATGAGAGTTGAACTTGTGAGGGTGTGTGTATCTGTGTGTGGTGATTTTTGAGGGTGTCCCTGTGAAATGTTTGTGGATGGTGTGTGTGTCTATGTGAAATTTTTGTGTAAGATTAATGCATGCTTGTTGTTTTCATGAGTTGTGGTCCTGTGTGGCCTGTGCTGTCTTTGAGGACATATATAAAGGGTGTGTGCACGTGAGTGTGCTGTGCATGTTGGGAGGTGTGACGGCCTAACACAGCAGAGAAGGGCAAGAGTTCCAGCCCCCACTTTGCCATCTCCTGGCTTTGTGACCTGAGCTAGTTCCTGCCCCTATCAAACCTCAGAGTCCACCTCCCCGCCACCAAAGCCAGTGCTCGACATATTCTGGGAAGGCCCTATGGTCAGGAGAAGAAAGGCAATGTGAGTGGGACAGGAAGGAGTCACAGGGGCCTGTGTTAAAGAGGATGGTCCCAGTGACAGCCAGGTGTGCCCATCCTCTGGGGGCCCCACCTGTCACCCAGCAGAATGGGAATGCTGCCCACTCTCACTGCCCCTGAAAGGCAGTCACAGCTACATTTTGGCCAGGTCCCCTCCCCACATCCCCCGAGCACAGCCAGGAGAAACTTCACAAAGTACTTCACTCCTTCCCTGAACCAAATCAGCATGAAGAAGATAGAGCTGCTGCCAAAAATATGCAAACAATAACCCGGCCAGAAATCACAAGCCACGCCATTGACTGAGTGTCATGGGCAGGCAGGCACTTGACACAAGAAGCTCACTCTTCAAACAGCCCTAGTCATCTATCATTGCTCCATTTTACAGTGACAGAATGGGTTCAGAGAGGTGAGGCCACCAGCCCAAAGTCACACAGCAGTGGGCAGTACAGTGAGGATGGAAACCCAGCTTCCATCTCTGAAACCTGGGCTGCTTATTTTCCTCGGCTCTGCCCTGCTCAGGCCCCTCCTCACCCCGCCCAAGAGGGAGGAAAATACAACTCTATATCCAGGGGGTATCATTGTAAATTTAGAGTTTTAGGTTATTTGCTCTTTTGGGTAATTAAAATGCTCCATCTAGTGACAATACAATGGAGTATGAAGTGGGTAGGCGCCGGAGCCCCACTGCCTGCATGAATGTACTGGCTGTACAAGCTTGAGTTACTTAATCTCTCTGGGTTTCCCCATGTGTCATCTGTAAAATGGAGATAATGAAAACACTAATAATAGTAGCAATAATAATATAATAACATCCACCTCATTTGGTGTTGTAGGATTAAATGGGTTACAACATGAAGCTACCTTAGAAAGCTGCCTGGGCCAGCCCACCCCCTTCCCAACTTGAAAGTGCACAGAGGCCTCACACTGGCCTCAGAATTTCACTCAAGGTAAGAAAGAGCCATATCTTGTTAACCAGAATGTTTACATTTCATCCCTTCATTTCTTCAGCTCAGTGGGCAGGGGCTATTGTCATTGCCATTTCATAGAGGAGTGAAGGCTGCACTGGAAGAGCCTCGCCTCAGAGTTGGCTGCGTCGCGCCCTCGCAGGCACAGTGCTTTTCACGGGGCGGCCTGCAGACGGGTGCCATTGGCCATGGGGAGTTTACTCCAGATTCTGGCCCCACCTCAGACCTACCAAACCAGACTCTGGGGCCCCACAGTCTGATTTACCAAGACATCGGGGATCCTAATACTCTCCAAATTTTGAGAGGACCTAAGCTAGAACCCCAAAGAGCTTGCTGCATGAACCGGGAGTACCTCATGTGAGGCAAGTTAGAAAAGTAGGATTGGGGGAGGGGAACCACACCCTCAGCCCTCCTGAGACCTCAGGCCACCTCCTCACATGCTCTGGGCCTAGACTCTGCTGTCCTTGGAGTGGAAATAAAGGAGGAAAAAAGGATTCTCTGAGACTTCGAGAGGTGATCATTATCTGTGGGGATCACCTGGGTACACACGAGCCTGTTTCCAGAAGCTGTGCCAGGCTTTGGGGCTTAGACCTCCCAGAAGAAGATGGGAGGCCACAGCCTGCTGGGAACTCAGCACAGCAAAGAACCTGAAGTTGGGAAGGGCTGGAAAGTTGGGAAGGGACCTCCAGGGAACCCCTGAAGGCAGGGGTACCCCACCATAGGATGCCCCTTCTGGGTCACAGCCCTTCGCCTCACAGGAGCTGCCCTACCTGAGGAGCCCAGGACTCCCCTCTGCCCTGGGACCACTGAGCCTCCAGCACTAAGGTCCCTCCAACTCAGCCCCTTCCCAGTCATTGCCTCCCATCACTGGGTGCTCCATCTGCCAACAGGTCCCTTCAGTCAACCATAGAGACAGACTTTCAGGTGAGGAGAACAATACCAACAATCATATCCACCCAACTCCAACTCGATTCAGGTTTCCATAGTGTTATTGTCTCAATACCCCCCTTGAAATGGCAGAATGACTGCCCCAATTTTACAGATGAGAAACTGAGACTGCCAGGAATGATTACCCTGGATCATCTAGAAAAATGTACATTGGGTTTAACCTTCAAATGGTTAAAATGGAGGAAAAAGTTGTGTGGCTCAAAGGGACAAGCCCTCAGGTTCCCAGCAGCCTGGCTGCTGCAGTAAGCTGTGGTTTCATGGTCCGCGACACAGCATAGTCAAACTGTGGAAACACTTCTGATCCTGCCCTGCCTGCTTCACCCAGTCTCAAATTCTCTCACCTAACATCCCCCTTCTCCCTCGGGGCCTCCAGGAGCCTCCAGGCTCCTCAGCCCTCAGCCGCAGTTCTCAAAGGCCAGACTCAGGGCCGGAAGCCTCTGGTGTGGCGGTCGAGGGGTGCCACAGTAGTGGGGGGATTGACTAATGCCGCCACTGAGAACAGAAAACCAGCCAGGCCAGTTGCTGGCCATGCAACAGGGCCTTGGAGTCTGAGGACTTGGATGGGAATGGCTGCTGTGCACTGCCCTTTCCCATCTGTTAGCTGTGTGACTACGGACAAGTCACAGAACCTTTGCAAGCCTCTGTCCCTCTTCTGTAAAAGCGGGGCAATGATAGTCCCCTCTTTGTCAGATAGCCATGAGGGGGGAGATAATTCGAGTAAAGTACCTGGCGCCACGCCCAGTCCTGCAAGCCCTTGTTATTCCCATTTTAACATTTCAGCTATTCCTCAGAGCGAGGAACAACCACCTGTCCCTTTATAAGTGTTTGTTTCCCAAGCACCCAAAGTTAGCTTCTGGCTCATACACTCCATACAGCTGACACCCAGCAACGTTTGCTCTATCCCTCCAGGAGGTGCCCCATAGTGGGTGTGGTCTGAGACCAGTTGCCCTAGGGAGAACGGGAGGGTGGGCAGAAGAACTGGGGAACCCAAGGTACTGCCTCAAAAGGCAGGGACCCAATAGGGGCTGATGAGGGAACTTCCTGACTCCCAGGAGTCCACAGAGGTGCTGGGCAGGGGCAAGGAGTGAGGACAGCCACATCCTTGTACTGAGATTTGGCCTAGGAATCAAGAAACCTGGGTTCAACTCCTGGCTTCAGAGCTGTGTGACTTGGGCTAGTTGCTTAACTTCTCTGAGCCTCAGTTTCCTAGTGAGTAATTGAGAGTAAAGACACCTAACTGGAAAGCTATCTATGGCTGTCTTTATCCTGATTTGCCACATGAGATGAAGGACTGGTCCATGGTGGGTATTCCACAACAAGTGTTGGAAACTAAATTGGGGGTCCAGGGTGCCATGATCCTTCTCACTTTGGTTCTACAGTTAGATGAGGACAGCAAGGTTCAGAGAAGTTTAGCAACTTGTCCAAGGTCACACAGGATGTGCACATCATTACCTTTCTGGGCCACTTGCTCCTGACTGGGACACTTGAGCTTCATTCTGGCCTAAGGTGAAACCCTCCCAGGGAGCCTTGAGCCTGACTTTGGCTGAAAGGGTTTTCCCACCTCAGGATGGTAGTCCTAAGAACACAGGAAAAGATGCGTCTCCTATTTTCACTGATAGATGCATATGGGAATGGCAGCATAGCCACTAAATGCCAACATGGTGAAGACTGAGCTGCCCATTGATGGGCTATCCAGGAGAGCTCCCCATTCCTGGAGGTGTGTGAGCAGAAACTAAGTAAGCAACGTTGCATAGTAAGTTGGCCTTGGTGGCCTTTAAAGGAAGCTACTTTTCACATGGCTACCAGGCAAATCCCAACCTGCTCGGTTCCAACCTCTTCTCCTCCTTCAGCTCAAGCTCAGACTCCTGGACTTGGCCTTCGAGGCCTCTAGACTCAGTCATCCTATGTCCTCTTTTGCCTCCCATCTGGTCCAGATGGGAGGTGCTGGACTTTTTATTCACCAGCTCTCCCCGGGCCCGCCAGGAAAGGGATCACATTTACTGAGCAAGGACCATGGGTCAGGCCTCCAACCAGGTACTTTACACATGTTGTTGTATTGGATCTTCACAGCAAGCTAGGACATCAGGTGCTATTATTAGTGTCACTTTGCAGATCAGCAAACTGAGGTCAGAAAGATCAAGCAACGTGCCAAAAGTCACACGGCAACATAACTGCTGAAGCAGTGAACAAATGAAGAAAGGGGAGCTGAGCACATGGGGTTCCCAGCTTTAAGCACCTTCCCATCCCCCCCATCCCAAGAGGCATCTGCAGCAGGCGGGCACACTTGGCTGGCCACCTGTGTCTAACTCTTGGGGAGCCCCATCTGGGTACTGAGTGAGGTGGAACCCCATGAACTAATTAACCACAACCGCAGCCTTTGGGGGTGTGTGGGGAGGCGGGCCACTCTCCCCAGCCTGCCATAGCCCTAGCCCTGCCCTACCTCAGCCCCAGTCAGAGCTGTGAGCCAGCACAGTGTTTTCTGCTTTGCAGCAGCTCAGGGAAATGTAAGGCGGTGCTCAGCTGGCCTGTGGGGAACAGGTCTGGTGGGAGAGACAGAGACTGCCTGAATCCATCTCAGCCATATTCTGCCCATGCTGGAGAGCTGCTGGCAATCACTTCCTGGTCATTGACCCCTTGAACAAGAATCTGGAAAAGAAGCCTGAAGGATACAGCAGAGGTATCACCAATCACCACCAAGAAGACAGTGAGAAGTCACCTAATACCAACTGGGTGCAGGCCCCAGGCTGGGTCTGCTATTACTTAGTTCTGGTACCAACCTTGAAAAGTAGCTACTATCTTCCTCACTTTACAGACAGGGAAACCGAAGTTCCGTTTGACCAAGTGAGTACTAGAGCCCAGAGAGGGGGTCAGAATAACCAGCTGGGACCTCCATGAGCATAGATCTGAGGCTTCAGGTGGCTGGGAGGGAAGGCGGAGATCTGGACACCTGCTCAGACCCTGCAACCTTCCTTACCCATGGCCTCACCACAGCTTGGCTTTCTCCTTAGGGGAAAACCCTCAGCCCTGATCTCCTCTGAGGCTAGGTAAGGCCCTAGGCCATCCACTATCATAGTTTGTTTTGTGGGGGGCTGTCCGTATCTACCCAGGCCACAGTGAACCAGGTGGGAAGAAGGAAAGGCAGCAGCCATCTAGCATTCAGGGAATCCAGCTTTTAAGCCCAGCTTTACCTTGATTTACCACAAGGCTTTGGATGGTCACTTTCCCATCTGTAAAATGGGGCACCCTGTGCCACTACGTCAGGGAAGAGAAATACTGTGGAAGAGGAATTCCCCTTTACCCTGGGACCCAGGACCCTGAGGACAGCTGTGACCCTCCTCACCCAGGCACCACTATCCTTGAGTCCATACCCAGCAAGGCACAGTACCTGTGATTTGGTAGGGCCAACACATCTAGAAGAGGGGGTGGCTTTGGGGAAGATGTATATCAACCTTTGATGTAAAAGACAGTAATAACACCATGCTACTTTGCACAGCACTTTAAACCAACCTGAGCAAGATGGTGCCTGGAAAAGGGCACCCAGATTAGCCTGGATTTAGCTTTGTGGACGAATTGGGCTCACTGGGCTGTATGACTTTGGATGTGCCATTTAACCTTCCTGGACTCAGTTTCCCAAAATATAAATGGCGACCGTACTAGTTTCAAGCCATTG
Organism: Hipposideros armiger; assembly: GCF_001890085.2. Classification (NCBI taxonomy): domain Eukaryota; kingdom Metazoa; phylum Chordata; class Mammalia; order Chiroptera; family Hipposideridae; genus Hipposideros; species Hipposideros armiger. Next base: position 3,638,534 of record NW_017731482.1, on the reverse strand, counting down.
GTTTTTATTTATATTCGCTGTCCCCATGCCTAAACTCAAGTTTCTCAATCTGAAAACTAAGGACTTGGACGGTACCGTTTCACAGGGCTGCCTAAGGTTTGGAGACAGGTCTGAACACTAGACCGCATTCAGAGGGCAAATAATTTGCCGGGACTCGCCAGAGGAGACTGCAGCGGCAGTTGTGGGGAGCCCCCTCTGTGGCCGCCCCAGGGCCAGTGAAGGGTCATTTCCTTCCGCGTTCAGCCCCGCGTTCACTTCTCCTGTTTGTCGACCCTAAGTGCGGGGCCAGGCCGGATTTCCTCTGCGGACCTGCGGCTCCTAGAACTACCCGCCCCTCCGGCTTCCTCAGCGACCCCTCTCCCCCGGCCCTTTCATCCCTCACCCTTCAATTCATCGCTTCTCAGCCAGGGTTCCAGCGTGAAGAAAATGCTTTACTCCCTTGCGGGTTCCAGATAAACCAAGTCACTCTGGGGAGCGCCGGGCGCTAGGACCCCGCGGCATGGCCGAAGGGGGGCGTGGTGGGGCGGGAGAGGTATTTAAATTGGAGCCCGAGCCGCCCCCTCGCGGGTCGGGCTCCCGTGGGGCAGTGGAGCGGCCGTGCGCCTCTTCAGGCCGTGACCCCGGGATCTGGCACGGGGTGGGACCAGGGCTCAGGTTTGCGCAAAATGAACCGGGTCTGCCTGGGAGAGGAGCGGCGGCCGCGCTGAGCCAGGTAGGAGCCGCCCAGCGGGCGAGGCTGGCCGGCCGCCTAGGGAACCGGCTGTCCCGCGCCCCTCTAGAGCAGAGGTCGTGGAGCTGGTCTGGGGCTACAGACGCCTATCCCCACCCCACAGCAGCCCCCTCTCGCTGCCGCGCCCCAACTCGCGCGTGGAGCCAGGGTTGACCCACCCTCAGCCCCAGAGGTCTCTCAGGCTCCTTGGTATCAACGAATCTTTCCCGCGAAGGGCGTGGCCGGCGTTCCCATTTGACAGATGGGAAGACTTCGGCAGAAAGGCCAGCACTTGGCGGGAACACATAGCTAGTCAATGGCAGATCAGGATTTAAATCAGGATCTCCTACTATCCCCTGACCCAGGCCCCGGCGTGGGGCTTGCCATTCCGCCGCACCAGATAACCTGCCCATCTAGAGGGTGGGGGTGCACCCACCTCTCTCCAAGGGGCTCTGAAGCCAGGCTTCCTCATGGGTGGTAAGATTTGAGGGACCCCCACCCCCACCCTGGGCTGCCTGAAATTCTGCCATCACAGCCACATTCCTTTGGGTTAAGGTCCAATTCCCCCGTGGGATGCACATGTCTGCCCTTAGTGATTCACTGCTCAGTATGGGCGTCCACAGCAGCTCTCCCAGGACCCCACTGTGCCAGTGATCCCTGCTGAGAGAAGGGGCGGGAGGAACAGCTAGAGCCCAGCATCGTGAGCCTGTCTGCTTGTGGATACTGGGAGTGGGTGTCATTGGAGGGGGTCAGAGAGGGAGATCTTGGCCTGGTGTAGGGAAACATTTGCTTTGGAGGTAGACAGACTGGATTCTGATCCCGACTCTGCTATTTACTGCCTACGTGACTTTGGGTAAGTCACCTCTCTGAGCCTGTTTTCCTCATAGGCAAATTGAGGGCAGTGCTATAGGGACAGGCAACTCAACACCTGCTGGAGAAAACACAGCATTTGGGTCATGTAGACCTGAGTTATTATAAATCCCCAAACATTTAAGAGCTGGGTAACTATGGGGTAAGCCATTTCATCTTCCTGAGCCTCAGTTTTCTCATCTGTAAAATGGGAATTATAGTAATTACTTCATTGGGTTGTGAGAATTAAGTGAGATGATATAGGTCAAGTGCTTAAAGAGTGTCTAACATCCTTAAATTGTTAGCTTATTGTGATAGTAGGCATTGCCGCACCCCATTTCTCTCTCTCTCTCTCTCTCTCTCTCTCTCTCTCTCTCTCTCACACACACACACACACACACACACACACACACACAGAGATATTTTTTAAACACTTCCCCTTCCAGTCAGAGTCCTAGGATATCTTCTGTCACCACTTGTCCGCAGGCCTGGGGCCTCCACCCTCAGCACACCTCGCCTGGGCTGCTTAGCCCTGCAGGTCATTGTACCAGCTAGAAAGACCATATGTGTCCAGGGCACCTTCACAGCTAGTCTCATCTCGAGCATCACAATGGTTGGGGCAATCAGTGGCAGAACGGGAACCAGGCTACTTGCCTTACCGATGGGACACTGAGGCACTGAAGAGTTAAGGGACTCGCCCCAGGGAACAGGCTGGGGAGCAGTAGAGTCTGGATGGGAGCCTGCTTCTGAGTGACCCCAGTCCTCCCTCTTGAGAACAAGTCACCCTCAAATTCTACACACTGTGTCTTGGGCACTGCTGATGGATGCCCACAGCTGAGGGGTCCCCTTCTGTCAGATGCCAGGACAGAGTTCCACTGCCGCAGGGACGGTCCCTGCTGGATGCTCTGATGCCCACCTTGAGGGTACGGTGGCATTTGGCAGGCAGAGGAGGGGGAAATGAGGTCCCCTTTGAGCAGCAATGCCTTCAGGTCAGAACTAAGCCAGGCCCTTCCTAGTCCTCACCTCACACTCACCCCTCAGCCCATTTCAGGAGAGCTTCTACCCCTTGCTCTGCCATTTTTGTTCAGTAGATCTTTAGTGAGCACCACTTAATAGACCCCTGTTCTCATCTATTAAAAAATTAATTATCAGGAAATGGTCAATGTGAGGAAAACAACGAAACATGTACGGCTCTGAGGAAGAACATTCCAGGTGGAGGGAGCAGCAGGGCAAAGGCCCGGAGGCAGGAATGCACTTGCTGTGTTTGAGTAATGGCCAAAAGAATGGCTAGAACGCTCGAGTTTGGCGAGGGAAGGGCAAATGGCAGATGAAGTCAGAGAGGAGAGGTGTAAAGCCTGGACTATATTGGAGGTTTTCAAGCAGTGAGAGTCATGATCTGATCTATGATTTGACAAGACCACTCTGCTGCTCTGTGTAAGACAGACTGAAAGCCGTCGGGGTGGAAGCAGGGTGTTGCTGTAGTAGAGGCCCAGGGTCATGGTGGTGCCTCAGTGTGTGGCAATGATGGAGGAGGGAGGTAGGCAGATCTGGGGGCTATTTCTCAGGGAGAGCAGACAGAACCTGCTGGCTGGCCAATGTAGGGGGGGGGCAGTGGGCTGGGGGGAGAAATGAATGTGGCAGGGGGAGTCAAGTAGAACAACTGCTTTCACAAATGTGTCACCATGTTACCGAGACACCTCATGTCAATTCTCAGTGCTTCCTCCCCACCTGTCCGGTGGTTTGAGATGGGTCCCAGAGGATAGTGAGCCCCCTCTGCCCTAGGGGTGCTTCACATAGGAGTGGGGGGGATGGGCGGGGACAAACCACGGAGTGCTTGGTGCGGTGCTTACTGGAAGCCCAAGGGCTATGGGAACCTGGAGGAGGGGCCAATATGTAGCCCAGACTTCGGGAACCAGGAAGGCTTTTTGGAGGAGGTGACATCTAAGCTGAGACCCAAAGAATAAGGAGGTATTCAGCACAAGAGAAGGGAGGAAGTGAAGGTTTGGGTCCGTGAAAAGGGGCTCTGAGAACTAAAGGCGATAGGAGGCTTTCAGAACCCAGAGTGGGAGAGGGGACAGGAAGAAACGAAGCCGGAGAGAAGGGCTGGCTGGGCACGGCACATTCCCCTAGGGCCTCAGAGGCCCCACCGAGGGGTTTCCATTCAATTCTGAGTACACCAGCTTTCAGATGGGTGATGATGTTCTGCTTTTTAAACAGCAGAACAAAATTTCCTGTGAAAGCCCAACCTGTGATGCAGGTGAGAAGAGAGCAGCTGTGGGGGCAGAGGCCCATGCTGAGGGGAACCCAAGGAACAGGGCTTAAAAGACCAATGTGGCCCTTGCCTGTGTGAACAAGAATGGACCTCAGAAAAGCCACTTTCACTTAAAATTCATTGCAAGGATGCTAGTGGGTCCCAAGAGTAAAGACCCAGCCCTCAAAGGTTCTAGAAATGCCTCTTCTAAAGCATCCTCAGAGTCACCGTTCAGCACCTGTGAGAGACCTTATAGTGTAGAGGTTAAGGGTGCAGACCGAGGAGCCCGACTTGTTAGCTGTTAGACCTTGGATGTGTTACTGAATCTCCCTGAGCCTCAGCTTCCCTGCCTGCAATATGGGAATAGTAATCATGGAGCCAAATCACTGAATTATTGTGAGGATTAAATGAGTTAATATATATATATAAAGTATCAAGAAAACTTCCTGGTGCATAATAAGAGCTCTGTAAGTGGCACTTTCATAGAATATATCTTATTTGATCTTTAACAAAACTTGGCGGGTCAGCATTAACTTCAGAAAAGGAAACCGAGGCTCAGAGAAGTGAAGTGACTTGCATAAGGTCACATAGCAGGTAAGTGGAGGAGACACAAGGAACAGTCAGGGTTGGGTGTCCCTGAGTTCAGTGCTCTTAGAGGGCTTTATGTGTCCCTCTTTCTTAATGCTCTGTATGTATTATGGTCACTTCTGTGCATTTATTTGTGTCCCCAGTTCTCAGCACAGGGCATTCAGTAAAGGTGTGAATGAATAAATGAATGAATGAATGAATGAATGAATGCCATCAATGGATTGATCTGTGTATTCCTAGCACTTGGCCCATGTCCTTAGTGAGTGAGCCCCAAGCAACACTGGGATTCCACCCTACTGAGGGGGCCTCTGTGCTCCCCCTCAACCTCACCCTGGCTGCTCATAGAGAGAAGGGCTGGTTCAGCAGGCCTGAGTGTGCCCCTGAGTGTCCCTCTCTGCTGGCACTTGTGGTACCTTCAGTGAAAGTAAAAGGCCTGGCAGCATGCTCCTGGGGAAGTTTACTACCACAGTGCTGGGGGCAGGGCAGGCCTGCTGGCGGGGCTTCCTGTCAAGGCTCCAGGCCCAGCTTTCAAACAATAGCAGGGACTGGAGAATCAGAAAATAAAAAAAAATAGGGCAAAATAAAAGTCTGGGGTTGGGGGTGAGAGTGTTGAGGAATTCTGTTTGGGGCTTGAGGAGCTAGGATGGGGTGACCTGCTTGTGGCTTGAGTAGAAATGGTATCAGAGGCCCAGCTCCCCATCTCATCCGATCCCAGCCCTGAGGTTGGCCTAGGACAGCCCTTAGGGTCCCTTGGCCTCCTGCTCATCCCATCCACATTGTCTTCCACCGGATGGGGTCTTTTGAAACCCAAATCTAACCATATCACCTATTGCTTAAAAATTCTCGCTGGGGTGGGGAGGTGGGGAATGGCCCAGCTCTTTGGCTTGGCTGTGGAGTCCCTTTGCGATGGGCTACAGCCCCATTTCCTACCCCCTTCACAAGGTGCCCCATTCATGGCACCTTCATTCCAGCTACAACTATGGCCTGGGGTTCCCTGAGGACAGGCACAGACAGGATGAGAGGGTGGGGGCTGGCAGTGGGAAGGAGCCCAAGGTTTTACAATGTTCCCCTTTCCTTCCCACCCTAGGCAGAGCCATGAGCCACCAGATCCTGCTGCTCCTGGCCGTGGTGACCGTGGGCCTGACTACCTCCCAACACGGAGACAAGGTGTCTTGTAAGATGGTAAGAAGCTCAGGCAGTGTAAGCTTCCGTCTCCCCCAGCCCTAGGGTATCCTACTGTCGCATCCCCAGAAGCCAGGAAGTTAAAGGAGTCAGAAGGGGAAAGGGAATGCATTTAATGCATTTAAACCTTGCATTTAACGAGCACCTGCTAGAATGTTTAAATACCTATTTACTATTAATCCTGCCAGGTAAGTACCGTTATTCCCGTTTTACAGAGTTGGAAACTGAGGCTTGGAGAGGTTAGGTAACTTGTCCAAAAGTCATTCAACTAGGATCAGTAGGGCCAACATTGAACTCTATTCTCCCAAGCTGCCCCCACAAGGGAATGGGTCCAGCTGGGTAATATAGAATAGATATATGGTGGGGGGAGATTGGGGGTGGGCCAGCTGGGAAGGACTCTTATGTACTGGGTTCCTTCTGAGGACAAATCCCCTTTTGTAACTAGGCTCTTTGACTTGGATCCATATGCCACATCCCTGCTGGGATCTCTCATTCATTACTGCCAGGTTAAATGCTGACTCCTCCAGGAAGCCTCCCCTGATCCCTCCCAGGCTGACCTGGTTCTGTTTGCTCCCTTTTCTGGGTTTCCACAACCCCAACCTTCCCTCCATTTCAATATTGAACACATGACATAGTTGACAAATGGGTCCAAGCCTGTCTCACCTGCCAGACCAAAAGCTTCTTGAGGGCAGGGATCAGATTCAATTCAGTTTGATCCTTTTTCAGTCTCTGAGCCAGGGAGACTAGCCCTAAAGTTACTGTGACCCTGTGGGCTACAGAGAAAAGGAACCACTTAGGTTCCCTTATAAGGCTGAGTAGCCACTGAAGGCTGCAGCTCTGGCAGCCTCACCTAGACTTGGGGCTGGAAGCATATGACACAGAATGGGCATCTGCTTCTGGAGACTGGACGTGCTGGCAGCGAGAACCCAGTGGCCCTTCTTTGGGGCTTTAGTGTCCTGCTGTTGTCACCTCACTTCTTGCTCTTCAGAGCCCTTCTGAGATCTCCAGAACCCATAATAATAAGCAGAGAAGGCCTCACCTGTCACCAAATGCAGCCCCACATTCTTCCTGGGGAGATAGGCTCAGAGAGATGAAGGGCCTGGGCCACCCAACAGGAAGGAGAACTGGGTGAGCTTTGGATTTGGGGCAAATGAGATAGTGGGCAGGGAAGCACTTTCTGAACTATCATGGAAGGAGTTACGAGGGTTTTCAAAATAGTAAAAAAGAAAATTGGCCCATGTTCAGGGCTTGAGAAATGCCTGCACCATGCTGAGGGCTGTCTCTCCCTCTGTCCTGCCCAGAACTCCTCTTTTCAACTGAGGAAACTAAGGCTGAGCGAAGAGCTGTGACCCGCCAGGGTTATACAAACAGGAAGTAACAGAGCAGGATTCGAACCCAGCTTATGCTGCCCACTGTTGGGTGACTCCTCCTACCCCGCTTTCCATCTATGATCAGGTGGTAAAATGGAGTTGAGTGTCAAGTCCTCTTCCCTCCAAAAAAAACCCGGATAGGGCGCAGTGGCATCCTGGCATCCCAGAATGCTTGGGCAGGGAGCTGTCAGGGGATGCGCCAAACTTGGCTAAGAGCAGGTTCCCCCAAGTCCCCTCCCCATGTAAATCAGTCGTGCTGGAGGCTTGGCGCTTAGGACGTGGTGGGCACCCTGGAAATGGAGTGCTGAGAGCTGCCCTGGTGTTTAAGCTCCTTCCTGGACTGGACTGGAGAGCTGGGCAGCCAAGTGCAGCCCTGCCTACCAGCAGCCTCCTCTGGGCCTCTGACAGGGGTCCTGGGCACCTGGGCATAAAGCAAGTCTTAGGCTCTGTGCTTGGCCGGCTTTGTGTCCCAGCTTAAGTCTCAGGGGTTGGTCCCCCAGGAAGCCTTTGAGTATCCAGAGGTGAAATGGGGTATGGGCTTGCATATGGGGTGTGGGCTTGCATACGGGATAACATAATGCACAGGACAGTGACCCCAACACAGTAAATGCTCAGGAAGTGGTAGCTGCCGTTACTTACTGTGCTGAAGGACTCAACCTGGGTGATCAGCCAGCTGAGGGCCAGTGCTCAGAACTTGGTTGACACCAGTAGGATAAGGACCTAACAGTAGCTTTGAGTCTCTGACTATCTGATTTGGGGGCAGCCTACCCCACTGAGCCTTGATTCCCTTAGGGTAAACGTGCCTTATTTAGGGCACATTTCCTATGGGGTAAATGTGCCTTTGAAGATTAAATAAGGCAAGGGATCTATGTGTTCGGCACAATCTTGACACAGAGCTAGCGCTCCATCGTTAGTGGCAGTCAATGTGTTCGTGTTCATTTTGCTGTTCCTCCTCTAGTCGGGGTGGTCCAGGAGCTGAGGACAGGATGAGGAGGCCATGCCTAGTGGCCACAGCTGGCTAAGAGGCTGCGGGGGAGGAAAGGTCAAGGAGCCAGGCAAGACTGGCGAGGTGGCCGGGGTAGGTTTCCAGTTAACGTGGATGCTCTACGGCAGAGGTATCCCTGGGCCTCTGAGTAGGCCAGTCACTGTGCTGCATGGAGCAGGAAGAGGAACGCAGATGCCTGGTGGGGAGCAGTCTGTTCCTCTCCCCTCCTCACCTTGGGGCTCTTGGGAGGAAGCCAAGAGCTGAGCCAGGCAGGAGGGAGCCCCCCAGGCTGGTATTCCTGCCCTGCTGGCTCAGCCACTGACACCATAACGGGTGCAGGACATTGCCATCTTCAGGCTCAGTCTCCCCATCTGGGAAGTGGGTGGGCTGGACCCTTTTTGCTCTAATAGTCTTTGACTTTCGTCTGAACATATGGATCATCCCTTTTCTTTCCTTTCAGAAAGGTGATTGAATCAATCCCTCAGGACTTGACTAAGCCGGTGATATCTGAGACTCATTCATTAAAAGGATTTACTGAGCACCTTCTGTGGGCCAGGCCCAAGGCATCCACATCACCTAAACCAGTCCCTGTTGGCTCTGAGCTCACTGTCTAGCAGGTCCCCACACAGACAGTCACAACTCAGGGGCCAAAGCTATGACAGAGGAAGCACAGAGGCCGTGAGAACCTGGAGGAGGCACTGACTTGCCCTGCAGTCAGGGAAGGCTTCCTGGTGGAGAGACCCCGGAGCTCAGCATGCAGAATTCACCATTCGGATCTGATTGGGGAGGGCATAACTAGCACAGGGAACAGCAAGGAGGAGGACCAGGGGTGGGCATGGGAGGGTACAATGGGCACGGTCAGGTATGGTCACTGCACGTGGGCTGGGCTAGAGTGGGGTTGGAAGGAGAGAGAACAGGTCAACAGGGTTCACAAACAGCCTTGAACCCTGCTGAGGGTCCTGGACTTTTTGCCCTGGAGGAGTTTAAGCAGAGGCTAGCTTGGTCAGAGTAGAGTTTCTGAGTAGTTGCCAGGCATCTGGCTGGTGGATGGGTGAGAAGGGATCAATGGAGCTAGAAGCTGGGGCAGGAGTTGGGCCTGAGCTGGGCGGTGGGAAAAGTCAGAGCCTTGGCTGGGAAAGGCTGGGGTTCCTGGTATGCTGGAGAAGACGAGAGGGAGGCTGCATCTGCACGGAAAGAATTCTGGCCCCGGAAGGCACATGGGGTAGAAGGCTGTTAAAAGGTTGGCTCTTAAAAGACCTCGGTTCGAATCCCAGCTCTGCTCAGTAGCTGGGTGATCTTAGAGCCTCCCGTAATACCCTGTACTGATTGTTATCCCATTTCACAGGAAACTTAGGAACGTATCTTCTAATGTGACCCAGAGCCAGAGAAGAGCAGGGCCAAGCTGGGACCCAGGCTTCCTGGTTCCCCATCCTGAGTTCCTTTTATCGGCCTAGATAGCTACATTTACCCAGCTGGTGTTAGACTAGATTAACCCACTTTGGGGGAAATGTTTCCAAAAGGGAAAAATGCAGTTTGCACTCTTGTCATCAATTTTCAGCCTCCCTTCCTCAGATCTCATTCAAGCCCTCATTCCATGGGGGCACAGCTCCAGGTCCCAGACCTTGCCTTCCTTAGTTACACTCCTTCCTTCTGCCATTACCCACACACACCTCCATCAGTGGCTTCACTTCCCATGGCACCCGGTCCATATCAGCCCCTAGAGATGGGGTAGAGGGAGGGGACAGGGGAAGGATGCCCAGGGTGCCAACCCACATTCTGTGATGACAAGACTATGATTTTGCTATGTGAGCCCCATCAAGTCACATTACCACTCTGATTTCTTATCCAGTAAGTAACTCATCCTTCCCCAGCACTCTTCCAGTATTTTAGATTTTGTTTAGCAATTTTCAGACCCATGGTCTCACTGGGTCTTCACAATAGCCTGCCCATCAAATATGATCACCTCTATTTAAGAAACCCAAGCTCAGAGAGGATTTGTTAGTTCATTTATCCTTCTATCTGTCTATCATCTCTCTGTCTGTCTACCCATCAAAGCTTCCTTGAGTCCCTTTCTGATGTCATGCTATACTGGGTGCCACAGACAGGGCAGGGAGTGGGATGGAGATCAATTAGAAATGGGATGATTGGGCTGGGATGGAGGTATATTGAGTATTCTGCCTGGGAAGCCAGGGGAGAAGTCTAGCCTAGCCTGTCTGGGGCTCAAGTCGTCCTTCCTGGAGGCATGTGCCTGGTTCCAGCTGCTACCACAGCCACTGATGCCTGCTGCTTTCCCTGCCTCCCTCTTCGCAGGTAGACAAGGAGGTCTTGTGTCAGGGCCTTGGCCTACTCCAGGTCCCCTCCGTGCTTCCGCGGGACATGGAGGCCCTTGACCTGTCTGGAAACCAGCTTCGGAGCATCCTAGCCTTGCCCCTGGGCTTCTACACGACGCTTCGTCACCTGGATTTGAGCTCCAATGAGATCAGCTTCCTCCAGCCAGGTGTGTTCCAGGCCCTGTCCCATCTGGAGCACCTCAACCTGGCCCACAACCGCCTGGCGCTGAGCACTGGTGGTCTTGGCCCCCTGCCGCACGTGATGTCCCTGGACCTGTCTGGGAACAGCCTGTACAGCGAGCTGGTGGAGCAGCTGCTGGGGGAGGCACCCGCCCTGCGCACCCTCACACTGGCAGAGAACAGCCTGACACGCCTCTCCCGCCAGACCTTCTGGGGCACACCTGCACTGGAGCGGCTGGATCTACACAGCAATGTGCTGATGGACATAGAGGATGGCGCTTTTGAGGCCCTGCCCCACCTGGCCCACCTCAACCTTTCCAGGAACTCCCTCACCTGCATCTCTGACTTTAGCCTCCAGCAGCTGAGGGTGCTGGACCTCAGCTGCAACAGTATCGAGGCCTTTCAGACGGCCCCAGAGCCCCAGGCTGCATACCAGCTCACCTGGCTTGACCTGCGGGAGAACAAACTGCTCCACTTCCCTGACCTGGCCACATTCCCGAGACTCATCTACTTGAATGCGTCCAACAACCTCATCCGGCTCCCTGCGGGGCCACCCCAGGGCAGTGAGGCCATCCACGCACCTTCCGAGGGCTGGTCAGCCTTGCCCCTCTCGAACCCCAGCCGTAATACCAGCACCCACCCCCTCTCCCAGCTCTTGAATCTGGATTTGAGCTACAATGAGATTGACCTCATCCCAGAGGGCTTTCTTGAGCACCTGACCTCCCTGCGCTTTCTGAACCTCAGCCGAAACTGCTTGCACGTCTTTGAGGCTCAGCAGGCGGGCTCCCTGCCCTGCCTTGTGCTCCTGGACATCAGCTACAATGCGATAGAGACACTGGAGTTAGGCTCCAGAGTCTTGGGGTCTCTGCAGACACTGCTCCTACAGGACAACGCCCTGCAGGCCCTGCCCCCATATACCTTTGCTGGCCTGGCCAGCCTGCATAGACTTAACCTGCAGGGGAACCAGGTCAGCCCCTGTGGGGGGCCAGGTGAGCCGGGACCCTCAGGATGTGTGGCCTTCTCTGGAATCTCCTCCCTACGCATCCTGAACTTGGTGGACAATGAGATGGAGACACTCAGGGCAGGTGCCTTCCTCCACACGCCACTTACCGAGCTGGACCTCTCTGCCAACCCAGGGTTGGATGTGGCCACAGGGGCCTTGGCAGGCCTGGAGGCCTCCTTAGAGGTCCTGGCCCTGCAGGGCAATGGGCTGGAGGTCCTACAGGTGGACCTGCCCTGCTTCAGCTGTCTCAAGCAGCTCAATCTTGCTGAGAACCGCCTGAGCCGCCTGCCAGCCTGGACCCAGGCTGTGTCCCTGGAGGTTCTGGACCTAAGGAACAACAGCTTCAGCCTCCTGCCGGGCAGTGCCATGGGCGGCCTAGAGACCAGCCTCCGGCGCCTCTACCTACAGGGGAATCCTCTCAGCTGCTGCGGCAATGGCTGGCTGGCGGCCCAACTGCACCAGGGCCGTGTGGACGTGGATGCCACCCAGGACCTGATCTGCCGCTTCCACTCCCAAGAGGAGGTGTCCCTGAGCCACGTGCGTCCTGAGGACTGTGAGAAGGGGGAGCTCAAGAATGTCAACCTCATCATCATCCTCACCTTCGCACTGGTCTCTGCCATCATCCTCACCACGCTGGCCACCTGTTGCTGCGTCCGCCGGCCGAAGTTCAACCAACAGTATAAAGCCTAGAGAGGCTGGGGCTGCAGAACACCTCAGCCGGGAGCTAGAGGCACAGGGAAGGGTGGGGATTGACCCGGCGTCACAGAGTGAACCAGGGTCCCAGAACCCTGGTCTCTAAATCCCAGCCCAGGTCTCCTTTTCCTGCACCCCGCTGCATCGTAAGGCAACCCACTTCCAGGTGGCACTTGTGATCCAGCTGTGGAACCCGGAAGTTGTGCAGCTTCAGGAGTGATAGAAAATGAGGTTGACCCATGGGATCAACAAACCTTCACCAGACATCTGTTTTGTGCCACACCCTGCTCTGGGCACTGGGGACACCATCGATGAAGGAGACACATCCCTGCCCTCATGCACCTCCCAATCTGGGTGGGGAGGGGGTCGCAAAGCCATGCAATGACCACACAGAGTGTGGAGCCCAGGGCTCCAAAGCTAAGCTGCGCCAGCTGAGTAGGGAGAGTCCTGCCCAGCCAGGCCAGACAGGGCCGGGGAGGGTCAAGACCGAGAGGATTCGTCTGAGACATTTGCAAGCAGGCTATTTGTCACATATTCTGATAATGACTTTCAGCTTCTCTGGAACATGAAGAGCTTGTGACCGGAAGAGAACTGGAGCCACATGAGTGCCTCTTGGATCTAGCACGATTGGGCGGGCTGCAGCAGCTCCAGCAGGTCCTGATTAAGAGGCTGTCACCCTGGGCTCCGGCCGACACTGGACCATTTCTTTTCCTGCACTGGACAGGCTCTTTTCCTACCTGGCACCCTTGTGTTGCACACACTGGCCCAAATACTACCCTAGCCCCCACTCCCTGCCCAGGCCCCTTGCTCCATCCCAGTCCCACCCCAACTGGAGAAGCAGGAGTTAGAGCCTTAGGGCTCTGGTTCTGTTTTGCTCCAGGCTTGGCAGCTGTAACAAACTCAAGCCCACATCTGCCACTTTATGACAACCCTCTGAGGTTGGTATTTTACCCTGTTTTATGAAAGAGGCTCCAAGTCTCCCTCCATGGTGCCCCAGCTAAGAAATGCCATCACTGAGATTCAGACTCATCCTCCTGATGTCAGGACCTGAGCTTTGCCACTGTGCGGGCTGCAGGCTGTCAGGTGGACAGGAAAGTGGCCCCACATCACTGGAACAAGGCCAAGGAGCATCCTGTGCTGTGTATCCCCACCTGCGCCTCTCCCTCCTCTCCCCGAGGCAGGCAAAGAGGAGACAGGCAGCCACAGGCCCTCTCCTTCTCTGCCTCAGTTTCCCTCATTCCCTCCTTTGCAGGCCGGTGTGGGTCCCCTGTTTTCTCTTCTTGCTCTTGCATTCCCTCTTTATCCAATGAGCACAGCCTGGAGCTCATTGAGTCCAACCTCCCCATTGCACAGATAGAGAAACTGAGGCTTAGGAAGATAGGGACTTGCTCAGAGATGTACAAGTTGCTGGCAGTGCCTGTGAAAACAGTCGATTCAGACTGCATTGGGGGTGTCGCAGGGGTGGGGTTGGGGGTTGGACCTGTGTGGTTTCCTTCCCTCACAGCTGTCACATCACAAGATAATGCTGGCTCCAAATTATCTTTCTGGTCCTCATCCTGCAGGGACTTTTTTTTTTTCTCCTAGAAAAATAGGTAGAAAAATGCCTCCAGATTTAACCCCTGGTCCCACATACCCATGGACTAATGGGCTGTCCAGGAAGAAAGGAAGCCCTGGGATCAGCCCATGCCCTCTTGCTGTTGTCTTCACTTCCCACCTATGCTTGGCTGCTGCCTGGCTCAGGGTGGTGCTTGGGAAAGTGTGAAACAATGAAAACGCCCCCCTTTCTGCCCCATTTTACAGATAAGAAAACTGAGCCCCAGTGAGGGTCAAGGACTCAGGGAGTCGATGGTAGAGCCAGGGTTGGAACCTGGGGGCCTGGTCTCAGCCTAGGGCCCTGGGGGCCTGGCAGGCAGCCCAGGCCAGCCCTGGTTGGGATCATGACCACAGGTGCTCACTGCACACAAACACTCTTTCTCGGGCTTGGAGGCAGGTGCAGGCCCCTCCATGCCTGATCTTTGAAAACACTACGTAATGCTGCTCTCACCTTCCAGGAGCCAGGCCACAGCCTAGGCCTTGGGACCAGCTCTTTGTATAACCCACATGAATGTATTAAAAAATAATTTTGCATAAACAATGCAGCCTGCCAGCCTCTTCCTTGCTGCAGGTAATCGGCGCCATCACATCCACGCAAACCCTGCTTTCCTCCTCTTCCATTATGGTCTTTGAACCCTCATGGCAAACCCTGGGGTGCGGGGGGGTGGTGGAGGGGGGGACTGCTGGGTGGGAGATTAAGGCTCTGGGTCATCATCACCCTGGATCTGGGGGCCTGAGCCCCAATCACATCCCTTCACACTCAACACACCCTGCTCCCCACCCCCATCACTGAGACATGGAGGAGCACTTTTGGCCCTTTGTGCTCACCCCCTCTGCCCCTCCTCTCTAGTAATTTCTTCTCAGACTTCAGCTGTGCTCAAGTTCTACCCATCTTAAAAATAGTAAAAAGACCCTTAAACTACTTTCCCTGTCCTTCACATACTTCATTGGTAAATTTCTCAGTGAAGTAGCTTCCCTTTTCTCCGCTCCATTTTCAACCCATCCAGGCTGCCTTCAGCCCCTCGGCACCCTACACTGCCCTGGCTAAGGCCAGAGAGGGTACCTTTGAAAAAACTCCATGCACTTTTCAATCTGCACCTCCTTGACCTCTCAGCTATGGGGGCCCCTTACCCATATCCTCCTCATCACCCGCGTCCTCCCCTAGGCATGCTTTCCAAGGCATCTAGGATCCACGTATGTTTTTCACCTTCCTCTCAGGCCACTCCTTTTCAGGGTCTGCTGAGTGCTCATCTGCTTATATGCCTGGAACCATCTGACTAGTGACCACCAGGACTCCCATCCCAGGCCCTCTTCCTTTGGGAATGTCATCACCCTCGTTGTCATAGCCACCACAAACCTCTGACGATGCCCACATCTCTATTCCAGCCCCAATCTCTCCTGACCATCTAGTCCTGCTACCCTGATACGCAGAGGCCATCCCCACTAGAGCTAAAGGTCTCCCAGGGGCTGGAGAATTGAGAATAAGTGGGCAGGCTGCAGCTCAAGGTTGAACTTAGAAAAAGAGCCAGGAAGGCCCAGAAAAACACCTTGGCTTCTAAAAGGGAGTTGGGGGGTAAGGGTATGGGCCGTGGGGCCTGGGGAAGGGAACAAGGGCCACCTCATGTAGGGTGGGGCAGGTGAGGGGCTCTGAAGCAGTCTAGAGGGAAGTGAGTGGCTTCCCCACCCTCCACTTTGCAGGCCCCTGTGCTTATCCTCATATGGCCCCACCTCCAGCTGCCCAACACCCAGATACTGCCCCCTCAGGTGCCAACCTCCTCTCTCTCTCTAGTTTCAGCTCAGTGATGCTTTGCTCCCCCTCCCCCCACCCACCCAAGCATCCTAGAGATTTCTCCAACCCAGCTTCTCTGGGATGGGACCTCTCACCTCCCAGCTCCTACTATCCAAAGGAAAATTTTTAATGCCTATTTCACGGATGGGGCTGGGCGGTGAGAGGGCATGTGACTCAACACCCTGGCACACAGATGCTCAGCAAAGGCCTAAAGGAAGGCAGTAGCAGGGGCCGAGCTCAGCCCAGGGCTCTGTGGGCCTCCCATCCAGGCGGGAGCCCCCCAGACTCCTGACCCCTTTTCCTGGCAAACAGGAGTGTTTGCTCACCTGGCCAAGACCCCCAGTGAGGCTGAAATTCCTGTTTTCAGCCAAACATGGACACAGCTGCCAACTAGGTCATCAGAACATCCGGCAGGTTCCAGGGAGAGGGGAGGCCCTTGCCTGCCCAGTCACAGACAGCCTACAGTGCCAGGTCACCAGGCTCATTCAATTCAGTGGGCTGTTAGGAAGCTTCAGGAGGCACGGGGTCCAGCAGGAGCCAGGTTTGCAGGCCAGGTGGGAGCGGAGGAAGGCGGCATCCATGGTCCACAGCTACCTCACCCTGTCAGCCCCCTGTGCGGGCATATCTCCCCTGCACCCAGGATCCGCTGTCTGCTTTCTGTGCCCCTGTCGTTTAGGCAGCTCACAAGGCCCTGGGAGGGAAGTCCTGTGGTCCTCCAGCCCCATCTCTCTCTGGCTGCCTCCCATCCTGTGTTCAGAGCAGACACTTATTGAGCACCTCCAGGTGGGCCTTGTGCTGAGCCTGGAGATACACTGGTGTATGTCATTCTAACAATCTTCGAACAGATTTCTATTATTATCATTCTCATTTTAGAGAAACTGACACTCAAGTTCCCACAGCAGGAAAGTGCCAGAGCTGAGGCTTATAAAACCAGGTTTGCCCCACTCCAGAGCCAGCGATCTCAACGTTTGGTGGCACTGCCTCCCGACCCTCACTGGCATCAAGCTCTCTCCACTTCCTTTAGCTCGAATGTCTCACCCACCCTGACCCACCTTCCAAACTCCTCCTTTTCAACCCCTGCGAGTATCGCCTCCTCTGGGGAGACTGCCCTGATTTCCCTCCTCCTCGCCCACCGCCCCAGGCTGCCCTCAACCACAGCATTGGGGTGTCTGCCTGATCTGCCACCAGCCCAGGAGCTCCTGAAGGGAGGTCCTACCCGAGTCCTTTCTGTGTCCACAAGGCGCACGAGCCAATGCAGAAGGTGAATTCAGGCAAGTTTTCCCGAATGGATGGCCTCTGCTCTCCAAGACTTAAAACCTTGTGGGGATTAAGACCAGCCCTCAAACAGAGAGTAGGGAGACAGCCCTCAGACAGACCCAGAGGACATAGAGGACTCAAAGGGAGACAGGGTGTGGGCTGCCCCAAAGCAGCATGGCCAGTGGTGAGGCAGAGAAACAATCTTTTCTCCCTGCCCTCCATTTTCCTCCAGTTTCTTCTTGCCTCTAGGACCCTGTTTTATCTTCTCCTCCGCCCTCCCCCCACTCTTTTCCCTTCCTTGTTCATCTCTCCTCCCACCCCCATCTCACTGGAAGCAGTTTGGGCTGTGGTAGCTGGGAACAGGGACGGGTGGAGGGGAGGGAGGCCCGAGCTGTTTATAGGAACTGGAGCAGCTCCATCCATCAGCTCTGTTTGGAGCTGGAAACCAAGCATAATAAATACCTTGGCTCCTCCCCAGCTGTGCTTTCCCTGAACTTGGCCGTTCGAACTCCAAAGCTTTCTGGCCTGCTGGTTCTCAGGACCCAGCTCCCATCCCACCCTGCTCCCACCTCCCACCAAGCTGCCCTGGAAAGAGCCCTGCCCCTGGGACCAGAAACACAGGCCCGAGTCTAGGCTCTGCCACTGCTTTGCTTTGGGAACAAAAGCAAGTCAAGCCACTTGTCTGTGCCTCCATTTCCCCATCTGTAATATGGGATCATAATCACTGCCCTCCTTCCCGCCCCCCTCCATAGGTACAGCACTGCTCATATGTTAGACCGGAGTAGCTTGAGCATCCTCTCTGTGCTGGGTCCCGGTGGGATCCCAGGACAGTCAGACAGCCTCTGCCTATCGGATGGAGGGAGGGACCTCACCACAGCACAAGCAGGAAGTGGTCAGCGCCACGAGGGAGGTCCAGATTGTGTGTTGGGGGATTTGTTTGCAGCAGGGAGTGGCCCTTCCAGCTGGAGGAATGAGGTAGCCTTCAAGGACATCCTGGCAGGCCCTGCAAGGAAGGGTAGGATTTCAGCATGTGGAGATGAGGGGAGGTTCTTCCAGGCAGAGCAAATGTGCGAGCAAATCGGGCAGTGAGAAAATGGGGGCCTAGATGGGGCACAGATGGGTCTGCCTCTGCCCAGCCTCCACCCTATCACTCCCAACTTTGCCCTCTCTGATCCTACAGCACCTTTTGCTTTGACCTTCCAGCCTTCTGGAATCTTCCCTCCTTCCCTGGAGAATATACGCCTCACCCAGCTCTCCCAAATTATGGATGCATTCCCGGAATTCTGCACTCATGTCCCCACTCTCACTTCCCCCCCAAAAGGCCACCCTAGATTATAAAAGACTCAGATTTGAAAAAAGCCATTAGCCAATATCACATACTTCTGGAATGAATAAGGAAATAAATGGATAAAGGAATGAATAAAAGAGTAAGTGAATGAAAAAGAGAATAAGTGAGTAAATTACTGGATTCAACTGAAATTTCTTAAGCCCCTGCTACAAACCATGCTAGGTGCTGTACACACAAGATCCCTCTCCTCATGGTGCTCACTGTTTATTGGGGGAAATGGACATTACACACACACACACTCAAATAAAGACAAAATGGCAAATTGTGATGAGAACCACGAGAGGACATAGGAAGATATAATTGAGATGGGTGGACTCAGAGAAGCCCATGAATTTGCCAGAATGCCTGGGGAGAGCCGGAGCTGTGCTGGAGACCCCGAGGCCCATTATCATACACCGAAAGCAGCCCCCTACACTGGAACCCTCTTGGCCTTCTCCCCTTCTCCTCTGTGTGTTGGCTGTCCATTCTAGAATCATGGAGAAAAGTATGAAAGGCCACATGTTGGTGGTGTTATGGGGGTCTCGGTTCTTCTTGCCAACACAGTGAAAAATCAAAGGTCAGCAAGCTGATTAATATGCAAGCAGGGTTTATTAGTGATACATTCTCAGGGAAGAGAACGGACCTAACCAAGGTGGGGAAGAGGGGGAGAGGGAGAAGAAGAGAGAGAGAGAAAGAGGGCAAGAGAGTGCGAGGGCCAGAGAAAGAGAGGGGGCCCCTGTCCCAAGGACTTATAGTTTGCTAGGTGGGGAGAGGGATTTACATATTGATTTGATGAGAAAAGTGGTGCATGCTCTTCCACAGGAGGGTGTGACCTCCTAAGATGGGTGGAGGTCTGTTGACTCACATCCTTATCTTGCTCCAGACCACCTCTTGTCATCTGTTGTAAAAACAGATGTGTGGCTGGAGGCAGTTAATCAAAGCTATTGTAGTTATGAGCTTTTTCTGTAGGCACTAAGGACCCCCTCCCACCCCTCCTCCTTCTTCATTTTCCAACTTCCACATAACAGTGGGAGGGATGGCCAAAGAGGGGGTCTCAGGAGTCAAACATTGTAAGAGTAGGGGGCTACCTAGGCTGCAGGGTAAGAAAGTCCAATTCCAAAGCCCCCATGTGTAATTATTGGTGGGCCTGGGTAGGATGGGCTTGGCTCCCTCCTCCATCTCTGCACCACCCATATCAGCTGGCACCAACCCTCCATTCACCCTAGGTAACTTATTAACATTCTCATATCTAACTTTCTGTATGCTTTCTCCATAATCAAGTAATCACTGACTGACACATTTAAATAATATGCAAATACACATATGCATGTATCATTGTTTTATAAAAATAGGATTATATTATATACATTTTCCTGCATCTTGCTTTTTTTATTCAACAATACTTCAAGGAAATCCCCCCAAACAGATATAGCTCTGATTCATTTTTTTTAGTAGTTTCAGGTGTATAAAGCAACATAATAGACATTTACACCCCTCACAAAGTGATAACTCTCCTCCCCCAAGCTACTATCCCTCTGACATCTTTTTTGTTTTTGTTTTTTATAGATTTTATTGGGGGATTGGAGGAGGGGAACAGTGTTGGGGAATTGGGGAAGGGGACCAGCCAAGTTGTTGTTCTTCAATCTTCGTTGTGGAGGGCACCAGTCGCCATCTGGCTGCCCGTCGGCAGCTTGTGGCCTTTAAACTCAAGGTGCTATGTTCAATCTTAGTTGTGGGTGGGCATAGCCATCATCCCATGCGGGAGTTGAACCTGGCAGCCTTGTTGTTAAGAGCACACGTTCTATCCACTGAGCCATCAGGGCGGCAGCTCAGCTCAAGGTGCAGAGTTCAGTCTTAGTTGCGGCTGGACAATTGAACAGGCAATCTTGTTGTTACACCAGCTGACGCTTCCTGCCACCTGTTGGCAGCTCAGCAACAGCTCAGCTCGGGCGCAGTGTCACTGGCCCATGTGAGAATCGAACAGGCAGCCCTGTTGCTCAGAGCTTGCGCTCTTAAACCAACTCTTAACCAACTGAGCCACTTGGCCGGCCCCCTCTGACATCTTATATGCCTGTTACAATACCATTGACTATCTTCCTTATTCAACATCCCATGATTATTTATAGTTGACATACAATATTATTCTACTTCAGCTTCAGTTGTACAGCACATTGGTCATGCATTTATACAGTCTATGAAGTGATCCCCTTGATAAGTCTAGTGCCCATCTGGCACCTTACATAATCTTTACAACATGGTTGATTATATTCCTCATACTGTATTTCAAAAAATATGAAATGCTTCACAAATTTGCATGTCATCCTTGCACAGGGGACATGCTAATCTTCTCTGTATCATTCCAATTTTTAATATATATGTTGCTGAAGCAAACACTCTGATTCATTTTTGACTGTACATAATATTCCACAGTGTGAATATTCCATAATGTATTCAGGCTTTCACCAACTGATGGACATTCACTTTATTATCTTTCGTTGCAACTATAAACATGCTGCAAAAACATCCTTGTTCATATGCGCATAGTCTCTGGATGGAATTCTAAATCAATGGATAGCTATTATATATGTTATATGTAATTTTAATAAAGCTTACTTTTTAAAACGACAGTAATATTTCACATTTCCGTAAGTAACTTATGAGAGCATCTCTTCCATTTTTACATGTGTACTGTCAAAATAGAGAAAAGTGATTGGTTTTTGTATATTTCTCCTGTGTCCAATATCCTTATTAATTTTTCTTAATTCAACTAGGTTTCTCAAATTTGTTTCGTTGGCTTTTGCATTTATTTTTGGGTTTTGTTTCTCTTGGGTTTTCTAAGTATACAATCTCTTAAGGACTTCATTGTCCCCACAGCTCCTTTGGTGACCTCCCCACAGTAGCATCTGCCCCCAGCCACTCCTCCCCTCACCCAGCCTGCAGCCAGGTTGCAGGGACCCCCACTGCCCACCACAGAGCGCCTCCTCTCATGTTCTCCCTTTCCAAGACCAGGGCTCCCATCCCTCTCTCCCTGGCTTGCAAGAGCAGAGTGGGGGTGTGAGTGGGGGGGCTCGGAATCCCAGCTGCTTTGTTTCATAGCGTGAATTTGTTTCATCCTAACTGGAATTCTGTTCTCCTCCTAGAGCAAAGGTTGAAAGCCAGTGGCTTGTGGGCCAGATCTAGCCTTTGGGCATGCTTTGTTTGGCCCACACAGTGGTTTATGCAAACCTGGATTAGTTGCCAACACTGAAAAATTGGAAGAGTTCTTTTATATGGGAACATATAACAATTTGAATTTCTGATTTTTCTTAAAATTCTGTAAAATTGAAGAACCTGGGCCCCCAAACCCAAGACCATGAGTGGCAGGAGCTGCAAAATTGCATCTCCCACCTAGGCGGTGAGCTCCTCCAGGGCAGGGGTCCATCCTATCCCTCTGTCTCCCAGCAGCAGACACAGGGCCTGGCTTCAGACAGAGGTCATGAAAGCTTAATTCCTCGCCATCTGTATCGTGCCCAAGTTTCAAGGACATGTAAGTTAAGAGTCCCATACATTAAGGGCTTTGACGTTTACCATGCCACGGACCCCTTGGCAGCCTGATGAAGCCTATGGACCTCTTCTCAGAATAAGATTTTCAAGTTCATAGGGGCCGGCCGAGTGGCTCAGTTGGTTAAGAGCTCGCTCAAGAGTTTGAGCCCTGAGCAACAGCGGTTCAATTCCCAGCCCGAGCTGAGCAGCCGCTGAGCTGCCAACAGGTGGCAGGATGGCTCAGCTAAAAAAAAAAAAAAAAAGATTTTCAAGTTCATAAAACAAACAATACACGTGATCACAAAGGAGATCAATTATATTGACGGCAGTTATCAAAATATTAGAAAATAATTGATTTAGTAATACATGTTTTTATTAACACATTAAATAACGAAATCCAGCAGCAGGTCTAATAACTACTGTAAGTTTGAAGCACTGACAAGCATAAACACTATTTTGAGAGCTCTGCCACTATTGTAACAATGCATGAAAACATCTGTGACTTCTGTGGGTGATGGAACTGCTAATGCCACAGAGACTGGTAATCCTACAGGGAATTGTGACCTACGTTCATGATGAAAAGAGCTATTACATTTCAATTGGAGGCTAATGATGAAAATTAAAATGTAATTTTTTTCTCATCTAAGTTCACAGACCCCAAGAATTCTGTCCAAGTATCCCATGGATCCCAGATCAAGGCCCTGCTTTTGGGAAAATGTCTAATGGCAGCTACAACTGAGCCACAATAACAGAGAAAACACAGTCCCATAAAAACCATCCCAGTCATGGGCGTTCTCATTCAGGGCAGGGTTGATGTGTAAATTAGGTCATTTTTTTCTGGAGGGCTCTTTGGACATATGTTCCAAGAATCTTAAAAATGTGCATCTGCTTTAACCCAGAAATTCTGTTTCTAGGAGTTTATCCTAAGGAAATAGAGATGTAGCCAAAAGAAAATTGAATGTGTGTATATTTATCACAGCCAAGGGCACATCCAGTTTTTGTGGACCCTGAAGCTGTATTATACAATTTAGAGGTCCCCTTTTATAAAAAGAAGGCAAAATCATGAATATAAAATTGCTAGACCCCCTCCTGGGCATTTAGAAATGAGGGACTCTACAGCTTCACATATAATTAACCCAATTATAGCATTGTTAATAATAATGTAAAATTAGAAATAACTTAAAAGAGCCAACAATTGGGATTTGATACAGCAAGTTATAGTATATCTATACAAGGCAATAAGATCAATCATTTAAAATAATATGAATGTAGAGGTGTATTTATTGACATGGAAAATTGCTCAAAGCATAATATGAAGTGAAAAGGCAGGTAATAAAACACATTTCAGTTTTATTAAAGTAACATATTAGTTACGTATAATAGGATCTTAAATGGGACTTTTACTGTCTCAGAATTGCTGTTTTCGCCCAGAACCTCAAAGCAGCACCAGACAACCCAGCAGGACTCGAGCAGCGATTGTGACATCTTCACCCCATCACCCACTCCCAGCCTTACGCAGGCCCTGACCCGGGAGAAGAGGATGGGTGCTGAGGTTTTCCATGCAGAGAGAGGTCCAAGTGCCACACATCACCGTACAAGATTCAAGCCAAGAGATCGGGGCTTCCCTGGCACTTAGAAGACACAGAGCCTGAGCCCACCTCTTCCATGAAAAGTCTGAAGATGGGAGAATGGTGAGAGCTCTCCTGGTGGTAGCCTGAGGTGGGGATGGGGGCTGTTTCGGCAGTGGCCTGTGCTTCCAGAGCTTGACAACAAAAGAGAAATGTTTCCAAAAGAGGACCAACTGGATGCAGTGCAAGGTAGCTGAGCATGAGTCATTCCAAAAAGTTCCCTGTCCCGGAAGTCTGTCTCACCCCTACAGGACTCCTCAGCTGGAGTGAAGGGGGCAGGTATAGGTAGTCAGCCAGGGGTATATCCCCTAAGCCCAGGGACCAGCTGGAGGAGACCACAAAGAAGGCTCCACACAACCTAAAAAGTGTTTGCCACATGACAGCAAGAGCCAGAGTTTGGGCATCTGCCACCCAGAGGGGTCTAATGCCAGTTTACCATGACTCCATTCTGAGCCAAACCAACACTTTCCCTTTACCTTCCCTGGACCCCCACTCATCCCTGAGCCAGATTCAAAGATACAGAACAGAAAGACAAACAAACTTTCCTCTCCCCACCACAAGTTTCTGAAAAGTGTCTTGCTGAGAGCTGTAGGGGAGAAGAGAAACTTTGAGAAAATTCGTTTGCTTGTTTAAGTGAGATATAATTTGCACATGGTAAAGTTCACCCTTAACGTACAGTTCTGTGACTTTTGACAAACACATACCGTTGTGTACCCACCACCACAATCAAAATGTAAAACATTTCTATCCCCCTGAAAAGTTCCCTTGTGTTCCTCTGTAGGCAACTCCTTTCTCCATTCCCAGCCCCTAGCAATCACTGATCTGTTTTCTGCCATCGTTTTTTGCCTTTTCCAGAATGCCATAGAAGTCAAATCCCACAGTATGTAGTCTTTTGAGTCTGGGCTCTTTCACTTAGTGGAATGCACTTGACATTCATCCATGTTGTAGACGGTATCAAGGTTCCTTCCTATTACTGAGCAGTAGTAGTTAATTGAGTGGATGTACCACAGTCTGTCAAACACTCAACTATTGAAGTACATGGAGTTGTTTCCAGTTTGGGGCTGGAATTATTAAAAAAAAAAAGCTGCTAAAATATTCACAGATAGGTTTTGGCGTGAACATAAGTTTTCATCTCTCTTAGGTAAATACCAGGGAATGGGAGTGTTGGGTCGTATGGCAGGCATCTGTTTAACTTTAAAAGACAACCTGTTTTCCAAAATGATTGTTCCATGTTTAATTCCCATCAGAGAAGTACAAGTATAAATTCCAGTTTCTGTTCATTCTCATCCATACTTGGTATCGCTGTAGTTTTTAATTCATTTCATAGGAATATAGCAGAAGACTGAAGTTTTTCTTTTTAAATAGAATATTTTTTAGAGAAGTCCTTTATTCAGATATGTCTTTTGCAAATATTTTCTCCCAGGGACTGAAGTTTAATTTGAATTGAACTGGAATTTTTTTTAACTTTTAGTTTTGAAACAATTTCAAACTTGCAGAATAATTGCAAGAATAGTACAAAGAACTCTCATATATCCTTCACCCAGATTCACCAACTGTTAGTCATGGTTAACATTTTGCTTCGTCACCTTCTATCTCTATACACATTTTTTCCCCAAACCATTTGAGGGTTAGTTGCATCATTACCTTAAATATTTCAACTGGTATTTCCTAAGGAAAAAAAAAATTCTCCTATACAACCACAGTAATCGATTCAGGAAATTTAACATTGCTATTATCTAATCCTCAGGCCAGATCTAAATCTCATGAAATGCTCCAATAATGTCCTTTATAGCAATTTCCCCTCTGATCCAGGATCCAATCCAAGATCATGCAATCTATTGGGTTGCCATGTCTCTTTCATTTCCTTTAGTTGGGAACAGTTCCTTAGTCTTCCGTTGTCTTTTATGACACCGACATTTTTTTATGAGTCTGGGCCAGTTTTCTAGACTGGTTTTTTTTAAATTTGGGTTTGTCTGATGTTTCCTCTGGCAGGTTCCGCCTTTTTGGCAGAAATACCACAGAAGTGATGTGTCTTTCTCAGGTCACCACGTCAGGAAGAGCTTCATACTCCACTGAGAATAGCTTTTAATGTGCATGAAGGGATGGGGGAAACACTGGAAGGAAAACCTTCAGCTAAAAATAGAATGGGAAGAGGATTTCAGGTGATTTTCACTTTCTTCTTTGACTTATCCATATAATGGACTCAAACCCAGCAAGCAAGCGTTTAGTCCGGCCACCCCCCACCTCCGAACTCTGCCCTCTCACCCACTTCGAACTAGACATTGCTTGGCCTTTGATACTCCAGGGAAAAGGAGGTCACAGTCAAAAGGTAAAGAAAATGACACAATGTAATCTTTGTTTTTTGAATTTCTGACATCCCTGGTCCTTTCACTGAAGGAATTATCCAGGGTCATTTTTAATTAATGCAATTTTCGTCTTCTACTCATAAGATCCCATGCCATTGTGTTTTTATGCATAGTTTTTATGCAGTTCACTTGTACTACTCATGAGTGATAAGAAAACAAAAGTGATATTAAAAAAGGTGAAAAATCACCTGCTTCGATGAATTGACATTTTGAACTGTGGACCAGAAACCTCAGCTGCCTGGGGTGGGGGTGGCTCTTTATTTTGCTCGCTCACCAAGACTGACAGCTGTCACAGGAGGGACGGGGGTGGAGGGATTTATATGTCACTGCAGACATCACGGAAATTCTCAGTGTGGCATCTTCAGAAGAAGGAGGAGTTGGGAGGCACCTCAAAGGGGAAAAATACCCCCAAATCAGTCATCAGGTTGGCATTTCTTCCTCCTAAACATCTCTCATCTTCTTTCCATCTTCATGTCCGTGAGGGTTCAGGCCTTCAGCATCTCTCACCTGGATTGTAGCCCCAGAAACTGACCTCCTAGTCTCCCTGTCTTCAGTCTGTTCTGTGGCTGAATAATCTTCCTAGAACCCTGCTATTGTTCTATCTCCTTTCCGCTGCTCCCCGCTCCCCAATCCCCTACCCAATTAAATACACTCCCTGACAGTCTGACAACCTCCACCTTTCACCACCGTCTGGTCTCACCTTGCCTCTGCCCCCTACCAGTATTCCACACCCCAGCCTATTGTGAGTGCCCACTTGCTCCCACATTGCCCTTTCGTGCCTCTGTGCCTTTGCTCATGCCACTCTTCTCCCTGGATTGCCTTCTTCTGATACTCTGTCTGTCTATACCCGGACCACCCTCCGAGGGCAAGCATCAAAGTTATCTCTTTCAAGAAGCCTTGGGCCGGCCGAGTGGTGCATTGGTTAAGAGCTGGCTTGGGATGCCAGCTCTGAGCAGCAGGGCCCTGGTTCAGATCCCATATGAGAGCCACTGACACTGTGCCCTCTACAGCTAAGATGGTGAACAACAGCTCAACCTGGAGCTGGGCTGCCGTGAGTCGCCAGCGATGGTGTAGGCTGTAGTGGGGCTGACTGGCAGCGGGCGTGAGCTTTCGTGAGCCACCGTGAGCAGCCGTCCAATGGCTGACGAATGACTGCCTCCCCCAGGAAGAGCGCAATGATAATACCAACATGGTCCAGTGAAGCGACGTCCTCTACAACTAGATTGAAGAACGAAAGAACAGCAACTTGTCTGTTCCCCTTCCTCATTTCCCCATCGCTGTTCCCCTCCCCAAATTCCCCAATAAAATCTTTAAAATAAATAAATAAAATAAAATAAAAAAGAAGTCTTCAGCAAACCTTTACTGAATGGCTCCTGTGGTCCAGCTCTGTGTTGGGCCCTGAAGAGACAACAGTGAGAATAACACAGGCCCTGCCTCCAAGGGGTTCACAGTCCATCAGGGAGTGAAGAAATGTAAACACATAAACAGAGACACAAAAACTGGAATAGGAGAAAGGATAGGAAAATGGCATTTGTAGCAGAAAAAAGGTTGCTCTTGTAAGTGGTGTATTAGTTTGCTAAGGCTGCAGAACAAAGTATCACAAAAACTGGGGACGGGGAGGGGGATGCTGAAAACAACAGATATATATTGTCTCAGGTCTGGCGGCTGGAAGTCCAAGATCAAGGTGTCGGCAGGGGCATACTCCCTCTGAAGGTGCTAGGGAAGGATCTGTTCCAGGCCTCTCTCCTCACTTCTGGTAGTTCCCTAGTTTATGCAACACAATTCTTATCTCCACGTGCTTATGTGTCTTTGTGCCTGAATTTCCCCTTTTTATCAGTCATATCGGATTAGGGGCTGGCTTACTTCAATATGATCTCATCTTAACTAATCAATATCTGCCACAACCCTATTTCCAAATAAGGTCATATTCTGAGGTACTTCGACAGATGGACTTTTTTTTGGAGGGGGGATAAGGTAGCGGGGGACAAAATTCAGCTAATGGTGAGTAGAGGGCAGAACCCAAAGGGCAGGGCTGGGCATGGAGAACTGGAGGTGCTGGCTCAAGCTAGCTTTGCCCATGTGAAAAAGGCATCTGCATCAGAAGAGGGATTTGGGGAAAAGACAGAAATAGCTCATGGGATTTTAACAAAATAAGTTTTCTCTGTGTGGTACACACTGTCAACTCTTCTGTGTTTTCACAAAAGACACTTCTGCTTAGCACAGTGGAGTGGGGGAGGGGCTTGTAGATGTGCTGGCCCAAAGCCAGACCAGAGCCAAACCAGCACTGCCCACAGGAGGCCAGGGCTCCTGGGTAACATGGTTTAAAACCACGGCATGGAGGAGATGCGGGTGCTCCGGGCTGAGGAAGCAGAGTGAGGCAGAGCCTGGGATAGCAACTTCATGAGGGAAGAAAGAAGAAGATATAACATTGCATTCGGCATCAGGCTGCCATATGCATTCATTTCTGAGGGTAGATTTGATTCTCAGAAACGCCTTATGTTAGAAATTACTGCCCCTATTTTACTACTGAGGACATGGTGGCTCAAGGGTGATGTGTCCTGCTCGAGGTCCCCCAGCAGACACCAGCCGAAGCAAGGTGTGAACACCGGAAGTCTGACAGCAAAGCCCAAGCTCCTTCCAAAGTTCCTCAGGTGCACTCTGACCACAGTCTCCTCTTCAGCAACTCAGGACACCTCACGTGCAGTGGAGCTCCAACAAGCCAGCTGGACTGACTAATTAAGGACTGTTGCTGCACAACCATTTCAGAAACCATTGTCATATATCCCTTGGCTCATGTCTGATTTCAGCTGAAGCTCACCTCCCATGGTCAGTGTCCTACCCCAAGGCTGAGCCATGAGTTTCCTCATGGGCTGCAGGCTCTTCAGTACCACAGGAGATTGCTTGGGCAGCCAAGAAGTCTAAAGGCCCTCACTTGAGGGATGGGGGTCAGCAGATGGACTTCCTGCCTTCCAACCTGCAGGTAGATGATTCCAGGAGGTGCACTGTAGGCTTCACAGGGTCCTGGTAAAATGCAGTCCTGTGGCTCATTGTGGAGATGGATATAACACACCCTGGCATGGGCTTTTCTTCCTTCCCTGACTCACACTCCCCATACTCTTACTCTCCTTCCTGGGGTCACCTCACCATCAAAATACTTGCACCAAAGCCTTGTGTCATACTCTGCTTTTGGAGGAACCCAAACTAGTAGAGCAATGCAGCTGCTGGTGGGAACGAGGAGGAACCCTTTCCAAAGGAGCATTCTGAATGGACTCAGAACCGCACATGAAGAAGCCAACCCAAACTAATGGATTATGGACCTCAAATAAGGTTTTGCTTTAGAGGTTAAATTGGAGAGGGGGGCCTGGGCAGATCACAGAAGTTAGCGAATTTAGGCTCCATTTAAGCACAGAAGAGACATGCTTTGATTTGCATTGCTGAGTTGATTTGTATTTGGCTGCTCAACGGAGGATGGATTGGAGGGAGCATCACTGGGGTCAAGAAGACCAGGGTGGAAGCTATTGTTGTAACAGAGTGTAGATAAAGTGGTCCAGACTAGAGGAGTGGCGATGGCCTGAAAAGAAGATGACAGAGTCCAGGGCAGCTTAGAAAGTGGGACTGCTGGACTTGGTGAGAACATGGATAAGGTCAGGGATTGGGGGTGGGAAGAGGTGGGAGAGAGACTGACAGGGCTGACTCAAAGCTTCTGGGTTTTTGTCTGATGGAGGAAACATGGGGAGAGGAGTAGGGAGGAAGAGAACATGTTAGGTGTGGGTTCTCATGGTTTACAAAGGTCTCTGGAGCATGTGGAGGTCTGTGTGTGGTGCTCAGGAGAGAGACTGAGCTTCACGCAGAATTGAGAATGACCTCGGTCATGTCCCTCACTCCTGGGCCTGTTCCTGCTGCTGAACCAAAAAGATTGCCTTGGGTGACCCCTAAGGGTCCTTCAGCCTAAAAGGAAGAGCCTCTGCTGCCTTTCCTGTCCCATCTCCAGTACCTTCCTCACGCCCAGCATAGGGATAGAGGCAGACAAGCCTGGGTCCAGACCTCTACTCTCCCAAGATCCCTCAGCAGGACATTGTGCTTTTTCTAGACCCCAAGCCCAAGAGATCTAGCCTGTCCCAGGAGGTGGGAGATGTGGAGAGACCTGGTCCCAGTCCTTGGAAACCTCTGTCTCATTGTTTTCACAGCAGCACCAGCCTCAAAACAATTCAGGAGGCTTGGGGGAGGCAGACTTTGCCAAATCAGTGCCCTGTCTCAGGCAGGTGTGGATGGGGCATCCCAATGGGGATGGAGAACAAGGCAGCAAGATGAGAGAACAATCCAGTTCAGTCCTGGCTAGGATTCTAGCAGGAACCAGGACCACTCAAGGTGAGAGACTGGAGAGAGAGTGAATGGGCAGGGTGAAGGGAACCAACAGGTGGTGAGGAGCTGCCAGACCAGCAACAGCAGGACACGGTTACTTTCCTAGGCCTGCAGGGTCAAGGGGCAGTGATGGTGTGTTCATTCTGGAGCTGAGCTGGTG
>NW_017731482.1:3598825-3604695 GCF_001890085.2 Hipposideros armiger | reverse complement strand
TGGTAAGGGCTTCCAAAGCAGAAACAATGTCCATGCAACGTCACTGCCAGCACCCTCCACCAGATGTGGACTTGCTCGTGTGCAATTTCCTCTTGTTGGTTTCAAGTTATCTGCCCATAGCCCTGGGAAGGCAAGGGGCACAGGGTGAATGACAGGAAA
This sequence comes from Hipposideros armiger, assembly GCF_001890085.2. Taxonomy (NCBI): domain Eukaryota; kingdom Metazoa; phylum Chordata; class Mammalia; order Chiroptera; family Hipposideridae; genus Hipposideros; species Hipposideros armiger. The sequence continues at coordinate 3,604,536 of NW_017731482.1, read as the reverse complement.
GTTTGCTGTTTCATCCTGAGTGGGCTCTGGCTGGCCCAGCTCGGCCCATCCTCTGATCTGACTTGGGTGCGAGTGTGTCTTTATTCAAGATTGCAGACACTGAGAAACAGGCCAAGCACTCTGGGAAGTCACGGGGGCAAAGCTTAACAAGCAGTCTCCTCCCTCTGAGCACAGCCAAGAAAAGCCCTACAATTGGAACTCAATGCTGGGATTCTAGGAGCTCCACTTCCAGGAATCAATCCTAAAGGGAAAAAATCCCGAGTGTGAACAAAGATGAACATAGTAGAATTTATTTATAATAACAAAACTCTGGAAACAATCTAGAAATCCAGCAGTAACAGAAAGGCTTAAATATATACATTAACATGTATTCAGACAGTGAAATATTGTCCAGAAATTAAAATTATGTTTGTAAAGCATTTTTATTAACATGTAAAAGTGTTAAGTGAGAAAAAAACAAAAAACAGAATACAAAATCCTATAACTGTGACCTTAACTGAAAAAACATACATACAGGCTGTGAGGAAATACGCGCAGATCAGAATGCTAAAAATTATTGACTTGGCATGGAAAGATTAAAATTTTTTCTAGGTTTATACCTTTCTGCGCTTTCCAAACTTTCTATTATAAACCACTCATTTTATAGTAAGAAAATGTCTACTATAAACATGTTCATTTTATAGTTGGAAAAAAATTAATTATACAAGGGAGTAGAAAGGAGAAAAATTCTAGTTCCAACTCTGGTAATAACTCGACACATGACCTTGGGCAAGTCAGCCATCCTTTTCAAGACTCTATTTCTTCATTTCTTTGTTCATCTGTTCCATCTTTCATTCTAAAAATCTCTCCTAAGGACCTCACCTGTGCCCGCTGGGGGCTATGGACCCAAAAGTGAATCAGAATCTGAATGTATGAAAAGATGTTTAACCTTGTTTGTAACCAGAGAAATACCAATGAAAGCTAAGCTACAATGCCATATCTCATCTATCTGACTGGCAGAAACCCAAAAATTTGACAACATACTCTGTTGGCAAGACTGTGGGAAAAACAGGCCATCTCGTACATTGTGTGGTGGGAATACAAAATGGTGCAAGCCCTATATGGAGGGGAATTTGACAATTTCTAGCAAAATTACATGTGTATTTCTCCTTTGACCCAGCAATCACACTTTTAGGAATTTATCCCAAAAATATACTGGCAAAAATAAAACAAGATGTATGCATAAAGCTATGCATGGAAGCACCATTTGTAATCGTAAAAAAAAATAATAATAAAATAAAACAAAACTAGAAATTACTCAAATGTTCATCAGTTGGGATTAGTTGACCTCACAGGGATGACTTTGCAGCTAGAAAAAAGAAAGAGGGGAATTTCTAGGTACTGTGATGACTTCATCTCCAGGGTACAATATTAAGTAAAAAAGCAAAGTGGAATAAAATGTAGATAGTACGCTATCATTTATCAAAGAAAGGGAAGGGAATACATATTTTCTTTAATTTCAAAAAATCAGTCAAAATTTTTAAAATGAAAGTTTTAAACTGTTATCTGTTGGAGGAGGGAGGAAATGGGGTAAAGGCAATGGGGGGATGGGGGTAGAAGCTAGAGTTCTCTGCATAGTCCTCATTTTGTAGATTAACTTTAGAACTAGGTAAATGCTTTACATAAAAATAAAACAAAGTTAAATCAAAATAAAAGTCAGAAGCAATCCCCAAAAAATCAAAAGCAAAATGAAATAAATAAATCTGTTTATTGAGTTCATCATTTCACTACACAGGGTTATTTCAAGCAATTTAGAAACTCGGTGATTCGACTAACAGCGGTTCTCAACCTGTGGGTCGCGACCCCTTTGGGGGTCGAATGACCCTTTACAGGTGTTGCCTAAGACCATTGGAAAACAAAAAGATATTTACATTATGATTCATAACAGTAGCAAAATTACAGTTATAGAGTAGCAACNTTGGATCCATAACCTCAGAATGTATCAGCTGCCAGCACTGTGGTCACGCAGGGAGGAACAGGGGGACCAAATGCTTTGACCTCTTTCTCCTCTCTCGCTGGTCTCCTGCCACAGCATCCCATTGGGTGAGCCTAACAGAAAGGTGATGTCTCCACAGAAGTCAGCCTCCCAGGACACAGTGCAGGACAGGGGACAGATCTGGGGCAGATGGAGAATGCCCAGCACGATGCGGAACCTGGGTGAAAGTGCCAGCTGCACTGCTTTCCACATGCTCAAGGAGGTTTTCCACCTCTTTATTTTCCTCATCCGTAGAGTAGAAATAACTGGGTAGGCATTTAACACATAGAGAGCACTCTGTGTTTCCCTCCTGTTGCCTAGTCATCCTTACATATTTTATTCAGCAGCAGGTACCCCCACCTCCATATACACACAGGCATGTCCACAGCATCTCCATCCATTTGCTATGAATCTTCACATTGGGTTGGATGCATTTTATAACATCTTGGTGTGCAATGCATAGAGTTTGACTTAGGTCAAGGTTCCAGCTCCATCCCCTACCTTAGTTTAGGTAAGTCTCTTTACATATCTGAATCTTGATTTTCTTTTTTAACCTATCAAAAAAAGTCATCTAAAAATGTTCATCTTTATTATTTTTACCCACACCCCTTAGTACCCCTTCCCCATGTGCCCTGAGAGGCTCCTTCAGGAAGGAGCCGGGTGCACTAATTCACGCGACTATGTATGTGACTGACAACCAAATCTGAGCCCTTGTAAGTCACTGGTAGGACAAACAGATGAATCAGTCAGTGAGTTTACAGGGTGTATCTTCTTCGTATCTGTATCACTGGTACCTAGCAGTCTCCTCCTCCTCATGGGTGGAGGATAAATGTTTGTAGAATGAATGGCTCAACTCTAGTCGATGTACCTCTGTGTTCTGGGTACTTAGGCAGAGCCGAGCAAACAGAAGTTACTCACATGTGTGTGATCGGTACCTGAAGGGATCACTGAATTCAGTGGGGCCCAAAGGCCACGTCTGAGTGTGGGGTTCATGACACGCAGAGACCAGCACCAGACCCCTGGGTCCAGGATCTCTCTTCTCCGCATGCAAGAAGTCAAAGCCTTGGCAACAGCTGCAGCCAGCTGGCACCAGGTCCCGGCAAGAGTTATTGTTTGGCCAAAACAGGAAGCCGCCCGAGGGGAAGTGTGGCCTCGCCTCAGTGAACCCCTGAAGAATGGCCCCCTAGAAACTTGGGGACGTGCAGGCGGGCACAAACTGTGTTGCAGCTGCACCCCCTCCCTCAGGCCGGGGAGTGGACCTCACTTAACCCTTGTGGCTTGGGTCAAGGAAGACAGGGCTGGGAGCCAGGGGGCTGGCAATAGTCCTGTAAGACATTGGGCAGGTCACTACTCCTCTCTGGACATGTTTTCTCATCTATCAATTGATAGATTCATTCGAACTACACATTTGTGGCTGAATAGATCTATGTCTGGCTGTCTCATCATTTCTTCTGGCTGCCTGTTTCCTGACATCTTCCAGTACAGACGAGGTCCATGGAATGACCGCTTTCCACCAGGAGAAGGAAGCCTAATGTTTCCACAGCACTTTACAATTATTAAGCCACCATTTCTTTATTTCATTTGAACCCTCAACAATTATGTCAAGAGGTAAAGGTGGAGTTCATGGTCCCATCTCCCAGAGGAGGACAGAAAAGATCAAGGTCGGAATTCGCACGCACAGCCCTGGCATTGGATCCTGAAGTTCTTGGACTGCCTCGTTTGATGAGTGAGGACACTCTCAGGCTGGAGAAGGAGGTGGTCATCGACCACTGTGAGGTGACTCGGAGACAGAGGGCTGCTGGTTTTGCAGCCAACGGGAAGCCCAGAGGAGGCAGCCGGACCCCTGCCTGAGGGAGCAGGGTCAGGAGCTTGATTTAAGGGCTGGCAGCTTGAAGCCTGCTTGGTTTGTCTACTGTGTATTTATTTTTTTCAATTCAGGCTCTGCCACTTACTCACTATGTGACCCAAGCAAGCCACTCCACTTGATGCCTCGGTGACGTCAGTGGTCATATAAAGATGAAACTGTCCTGTTAGCCCCTGGACTTGGTGGGGAGCCAATGAGCTAAAGAGGGATGGAGGCGCATGGTCATGTGGACATGCTGGTTGCTCATCTGGTACCTACTTATCAGTTCCTTCCTCGTTCTCCCCATCCCCAGGTTTAACACTAGATCCCAATTAGCCTAGGCCAATCAGCACATGGCATTTCCTGAGAGACTGTTATTGGCTAGAAACATGACTCAAGTTGTCCTATTCCAACCAAAGAAAAGGACTTACAGTCCAGGGGTGGAAGAGAAGTTTTCTCTATCACTTTCCTACTGGACACTCACATAGAATCCTGTAGCCCCCATTGCCCCTGGCAGCCATCTTTCCACCCTGAGGAGAGTGAGTGGCAGCCATCATGGGGTTACCAGGGGAACCAGCTGAAGACAAGAGGGAGCTAGAAAAGCCTGTGTTCTTGACACCAGGAGCTGCTGCTGGTGCCAGAGCCACACACTCTGGACTTGTAGTGCTGTGGGATCACACGTTTCTTTGTTTTATTTAGACGTTGGAGCCAGGATTTTCTCTTACTTGCAGCCAAAGACGTCTTCAGTGCCCCTTGTCATCATGCAGTTTCTGAGTTTCTGATGCGAAGAGGGGGAATGAGGAGCCTTCCCCACGTTGGCTCACTCTTGATATTCAAACAGTTGCGAAACCCCTGGGCACCCAGCCAGAGCTGACGACTTGTTCACGGCTTTTTGGAAGCCCTGCATTCTTTCCTCTCTGTTCCTCGAGCCAGACAATTCTTCCTCTCCACAGCTGGTCCTGGCCTGGACCCAGGCCACTTCACTGACATTAATGCTGCAAGATTGATGGGGCCGGGAGACAGAGAGCCTGGACTTAGAGGCCCCAACTCCGGATGCTCCCTTCGCTCAGCCTGGTTTTCTCCTTCCTTTCCCCCCAGGGACCTCAGCCATTTTGCAGCCTTAGAATCACAGGTTTCAGAACATAAGGGCCCTCAGGGATGACCTGGTACATTCCCCTTGGTGTACAAAAGTAGAAACAGAGGCCCAGATATAGACAAGAGGCTTACCTTGGGTTACATGGAGCTGGGGCTGGAACTCAGATACCTTGACTCTTTCCCAGATACCACAGGAAGGTCATAAATGGACATGACTTTTTCTGCTTTGATTATTGACTGCTGTCTCTTGCCTTGATTCTGGTGTCTCTTGTCTTGATTCTCCTTTTCCATCCTCATGGCTGCTGCTTTGATTTGGGACTTGTGGTCTCTTGCCTGGGTGTTGGCCTCATTCTAACAGTCTGTCCAGTTCCCATCGGCAATCCTGCCCCTCACACAGCAGCCAGAGGGATTATCCTTAACACCAACCTGACTGTCATCTGCCTGCTTCACTGTCTATAGAACAAGATGCTGGCCCCTTGTGATTGGCCACTGCCCAACCTCATCTGTCAAATAAGACCTATATTCCTTACTACTAACCTCAGTTGATGCCTCCTCCAGGCAGCTTTCCCAGGTCCTTCCTTCTGTGAATGGCATTATGTCTGAGTCTATCATGGAGCCCTTCTCAAGATGGGATGGTCTGACCTTAGCTTTCTGCTCCACTGGATGGTAAGGGCTTCCAAAGCAGAAACAATGTCCATGCAACGTCACTGCCAGCACCCTCCACCAGATGTGGACTTGCTCGTGTGCAATTTCCTCTTG
>NW_017731482.1:3591996-3596725 GCF_001890085.2 Hipposideros armiger | reverse complement strand
TCACCACAACATGAGGAACTGTATTAAGGGATCGTGGCATTAGGAAGGTTGAAAACCGCTGGACTAGTAGCATATATATTCTAAGGACAAAAGAACTGCAAACACAAGTTGTAAAGTGTTTTCAGTCATCAACTTTTAAGTAATACTACTGGTCTTGTTATTCTGGGATTTAGAGAATGTAGGATAAAACGCATCAGTAATCATGCTAACATTGTTAGGAAGCAAGATTTTCAGCGTTAGTGAAAAAGAAATGCAAATATAAAATAAAAAACTTAAATAAAAGCACTACAGTCCTTGGTTTTATTTAAAATATCAATATGAACTCTGTATGTATATTTTCTTTAAAAAAAAAGCATTTACCAGCTTTGCACACTGTAAAGCCATAGATGTAATGACCAACCAAATAGCATTGAGCACCTCTAGCATCCAGATATGTGGTCTCTAAACACCATTTCTCACTAAAAGATCCAGGAACTTCTTGGAGAAATAGCTGATTCCAGGTCTGGGCAGAAAATGTATAAGACAAACCTGGACATCTTGTCATACCAGAAAGTCAGGAACTATTAAACATTACAAGGGTCAGGTCAAAAGGACTCAGAAGCCAGTTAAGGAGGTCCCCACTGGCCAGAGATGGGATACTTTGAGAGTAATAGCAAGTGATAACTGCAATAGATTGAAACATATCGAATGCATTAAAAACTATGAGATAATGATGATCCCCCAAAAAACTAAAACCCAAACCAAAACCTTGTTGGTCACTTTTGGAAACTGTTAGGGAATCAACTCATTATTCTGAAAATCAGTAAATAAGCTGCAAGCAGTTTCTCTCTCTAGAAGTATTCCAGCTAATACATGAAGAAGGAATGATAAAATTAAAATAGTATTGTTTTGCAAATTTCCAACAAAATAGTGGATCTAAGCAATCAATCATCTTCAAAGGCTTCTAAAAATGCAAAAATCAGACAACTAAACATGATGTGCCTTTGAGGAAAGTACACGTGCCTCCTATGAAGTATTCTTGCCAAAACTTTGAATCTGAATTTAATCAAGTCTCTAGATCTAACTACCAATTTCTAGGAAAGGCAGAGGACTAAAGACTATGTTAAATAACACCAAAGGGACACAGTAGGAGAAGCCCAGTATGTAGAATATTACAGGGCAAGCAATCCAGTTTATTCAACAAAGAAGTAGGAGAAAACAAAAACATAAGAGAAGGGGGAGAAACCTATAGATTAAAAGACACGTAAGAGACCGAACAATCAAATACAATGTATGGACCTTGTTTGGATCCTGATTTTGAACAAACCAAATTTAAAAGACCATTTATGAGACAATTGGGGGAAATTTCAACACTACTGGATATTTGATGATAAAAAATATTATTAAAATATAAGTATGATAATGGCATTCCAGTCATGCCTTTATTGTTTGGAAATACATACAGCAATATTATAGATAAAATGATTTGATGTTTTGGAATTGCTCCAAATAATCCTGTGGGGGGATGGAAATGAAACAAGAGTGGAATTGAGTTGGTGAGAGTTGAAGCTGGGTGAAGACTACGCGGGGTTCTTTGTTCTTCTTGTTTTTGTGTATGCTTGAAATTTTCCACAATAAAATGTCTTTGCTGCTGTCAAGGAGGTCAGGAGGCGGGCTTAGACATTATTAATCCACGAGGTTAATTCCCGTGAAAGCAGTGGGGGCAGATCCCAGAATGCTGTGCCTTCCTCCGGAGTGAATTTAGGCAGGAATGTGCATTCAGGGAGGAGTTCCCAGAAGAGGGAAGGGCAAGATGTGAAGAAGGTTCCACATCTGGGGGTGGCCAATAATCTCTGCACTGAGGGAGCGAAGGGGCATATCAGGGTAGTGGCTGAGAAGAAGATGGGGAGTACCTTGGAGGGCCTCAAATGCCCAGCCAGGAAGCCCCGGAAGGGTTTAAGCTGGGGAGTGACACTGTGGGCTCTGTGTTCTAGCAAGGTTACCCAGGCAGCTGGACAGATTGGAGGAAGAAGCCTGGAAGGGTGTGGGGAGACCTGAGCAGAAGCTGGGCAGGGGTCCTAGAGAGAGATGGAGGCCCAAGCTTGGGGTGGCTTGGAAATAGACTGGAGGAGAGGGGCAGCTGCAGTGAGGAGGTGCTCGTGAGGAGGAGTCCACGCTGAGGCCAGTCTGTGGCTTGGGCAGCGTGATGGGTGTTGGTGCCATTATTAAGATGGGGTGGGGGGTGCACGTTAGGCCCCTCCATCTAAAGCCTGGGCTGGGAGGCAGGGGCCTGGGTCTGGCCCTCACTCTGCTTTCTGGCTGTGGACTCCAGGGTATCTCTCTGCCCCTTTGTGGCCTACGGGTCCCATCTCTGAAGCAAGGGGTAGGATCCTCAGATCAGAAGTTCTCCACATCTACCTCTAGACAGATTTGCCCCCAGCCCGTGCACGTATTCATCTGGCCACACTGGAAATCCAGTTGTGTGATGTCAATGGCATTTCCCTTCAGAAAAAGGAAATGAGGTTAGCGTGCGTGTTACCAGGAAAGGAAAGTTAGCTGGCCCCACCCTCTGCAGCCCATATTCCCCCCTCAGAGCATGCTAGGCCCCTCTGCCTGGGGCTGGTGATAGGGCCCAGAGATGTCACGGTTTAGACAGAGGCATCAACACAATGTGGGTGAATTGACTGTTACACTTATGACTTCCAAGCAGGGCTGCCCCTTCCCCCCCCCCAAAAAAAAAGAGTCAGCACCCTCTCCAGTGCCCATGGCCCAGACCCTGGCCACACTGGGAGACTGAGGTCACGAGAAGCTCCATGAAATCTCATTAAATATCAGCAAGGTCCTAAAGATGGGCTCTTTGTATGTGAGGAGTCTAAGGCCCAGAGAGGAAAAGGGACATGGCCAAGGTCACAGGATAAGTCAGAAGAGAACCCCAGATACAGGTCACATGGCACCTGGGGGTAAGTGTTCTGGAAAGCCTGTTATGCTGCAGCGTTCCCAGAATGCCCTGCTCCTGGTGGATGTCCCCAGAAAGTCCTTCTTCAGTTACAAATATTAATACCTTTATTAAACAAAACCATCTCAACCCTTAGCTTTTGACCATTGGAATATTCCTTAAAATGCTGTTGTGAAGACCACATGGAAACCAATTCTAACCCATTCAATAAAATTGCCATATACATTTGAACTGAAAGAAAAACTTAACAGTAAATGGATAAATTTGGTGTGTTCAGCCAATCAGTCATTTGAAAGATTGATCACTTGGCAAATTAGCCGTCAAGTGAATACATTTTTAGAGCCTCTCCCTTATCCCATTCTCCACTCCTTCTGACACTGAGCCCTGGGAACAGGGAGCAGGCCCAGCTGCCTCTCGGCCCCTAAACCCCAGCCCAATGCCTGGCATGTGATGGGGTCTGGTGTTGGTAGTTAATTGCTTAGTAAACTGCTGTTAGACCTGAATGTCCTCAAAGGTTGGAGGGGCTCATAGGAGGTGTATTAACAATGGTGGCCTTGGTCACCCCAGACACAGTGAGGTAACAGGGTGGAAAAAACCCTCATCTCTGCTCTTATTGCAAAAGTCAACTTTGATCATACTTTCCACTGTGCCCCCTGCAAGGAGGGCGTCTGGTTCACCCTCCCACACACCCAGGGGCTGGGGGTTTTCAGGTGAAGCGGAACTAGGTGTTTGTGCCTCTGCACCTTTGCAGGATTGCTCAGCAACAATGCAGCCAGAAAAGACAGCGTGTACTCGTGGCGTAAGCATTGGTGTGCTTGTGCGCGTGAATGCTTTTGTGTGTGTGTGTGTGTGTGTGTGTGTGTGTGTGCAGATATGCGCACATGTGTTTGCACAAGCATGTGCAGATGGCTGTGATGTTTGGTTTTGTTATGAATATACAGATGCTTCTCAATCTGTGTTTATTGCTGCTGTGTATGGAAATGTGTAAATGAAGTATATGTGCATAGCCATGTTTGTATGGGCATGTGTGTTTGTGGGAACATCCATTTGTATACAGGCTTTCACAATGCAAATATATTGAGTGTATTTACCTGTTTATCCATGGAGGTGTATATGATTGTAAATATGCATATGTTTGTGCTTTTTGCATAAATATATGTTGTGCTTTTATGTCAATCCCTATGAGTGTGTGAGATATGTGTGCATGTTTGTGTAAGGTGTGTGTGTGCTCTGTAGGTGCATCTTAATGTAGGAATATGGATAGGTGTGAGGTGTATGTGTGGATGCTTGTGGAAATGAGTGTTTTGTGTGTACCTGTGTGAACACGTGTGTGTGGAGATCTACAAATATGTGTGTATAGGTGAGTCTGTGTGTGAAGCGTGCATGTGCCCATATGTGATATGTGTGGTGTGGGTGATGCATATGGTTACAGGTATATGCACACACAAACATACCTTTCTTGCCCTTTTTTTTCTTTTCCACTTGGGGAATTACAGAGCTTCTGAGTCCTAACCATGGTGAGTGGCTCTTCCAGGAACATGGTTTCCTGGACTTGAAAAGTAAGAACATCAGAGGTCCAAGGTGAGTGAAGAAGGTGGGTGGGCCTGAGGTTCGGGTTCCTTTGAGAACTGGGTGAAGCCCCCCCCACCCCCCCACCAGGGCCACTGCTGTGGACCAGGCTAGTGAAGAACTTGAGACACCGGGAGCCTCAGACCTCTCTGTGTGCCCTGGGGAAGGTCACTGCCACCTCCGGTCTTCGGTCCACCCATCAGTGCCTTTCAAAGCATTTGTGTG
>NW_017731482.1:3473639-3591961 GCF_001890085.2 Hipposideros armiger | reverse complement strand
AGGAGGGAGGAGGGGTTGTTTTGATTTGTTTTTTGTAGTAGAGCCAAAATAAAATCTTAACAAGGATCCTTTCCATGGAAAGCAGATGAATACGTGGAAGCGCTATGGCTGAAGACTGGGATTGGGGAGGGTTTGAGAGGAGTCCATGGAACACAGTTCTAACCGAGCCTAGGTTATCCCTGGGCCTGTTCAATTTACATTATAGTTTATAGTTTAAAAAACACACCCACATCCATTATTTCAGTTAATACTCATGAACTTCTTCCGGTCTGCTTGGGGAGGCTGGAAGCAGACAGGAGAAAAGGGCCAACCCTGGTTCCACCCCTGCCCCCCTCTTCTATATAAGCAACTTCTGCTGCACCCCCCCAGCCTCTCTCACAGCAAACATCATGTAAGATCACACGAGTCAACAGGAGGAGGTGTTCTAATCACACCTGGCACATGGCAAGCAGCCCCAAAATGTAGGCTATTGTGCTTACAATGATCCCCATGAAGAAACTGAGACTTGGAGAGGCTTCCTGACTTTGTCTGAAGTCAACCTGGACATGCTGGGAAGAACTGAGGCCCATCCTGACCTAGGATCTCTACCCTCTGTCATTTTCTTGTTCTGCTGGGCTTGGCCAGACCGTGGTAAACCCCACATGTGGTTCTGTGGTTGCCCACACAAACCTAAAAATAGCCAGTAGGAGCCCAGGGGTTCCCCCTTGGTGAATAGCTAAAGGCCTATGGACCTACTCTGCCCACAGATGAGTAGAACCTGCCCAGCGAGGGCTGGGGGGTCTGGGTACCATGTGTGATGAGCTAGAAGTTGTGCCAAGCTTATAAAAAAGATTATTTTATTTCATTGGTTTGTTTTTTAAAATCTGTGATATCCCATGCAACAGATATGAAAACTGAGGCTTAGAAAGATGAAGTGACCAGTCCAAGGCCAAAAAGCTTCAGTAAGAACCCAAGTTGCTTTGATCCAAAGCCAATGCCTTAATGGCTCACCTTATCACCCCTTCCATATCTTGAGCCTGGAGACAGCTGGTGCAGGGGCAAGCACAGGACCTTTGGAGCCACACACGGCCTGGCTTCAGATCTCAGCCTCCCTGATAACTCCTCGTGGCCTTGGAAAGTCCGCACCTCTCTCAGCCTCAGTTTTCTCACCCACAAAATGGGAGACACACTGTACTTTTTGTAGGATCATGATGGGGATTGAATGAAATAAGGCATGGAAGTGCCCAGGGTAAGGCCTGGCATGCAATAAGTGCTCAGTCAATGGCCATTCTCTGTCTCTCTCCCTCCCACTACTTAAGACCATGCTTCCAAAGTTGAGGTGAGAGGGACAGTATTGGTTGAGCCTCTAGAAGTATCTTGCCAGGTCAGGGAAGTGGGACTACTGATGAGGGGTAAGGAGAGGAGGTCTCCGTGGCAGGGGGTGTTTTCCAAAACTGGCCTCAGGAGTATTTTCAGGTCCACAGACCAGACACTTGTCATTCTCCATTAAGAAATGGGGTCTCTTGGTCCTCCCCTTGAAATTGACCGGAACTCTGTGACTGCTTCAATGAACAGAATGGGGCAGAAGTGACATTACGTAGCTTCCCAGGCTAAATCTGTAAAGATGATACAGCTTCTGTCTGTCTGTCTGTCTGTCATGATACAGCTCCTACCTTCTGTCTGTCTGTCTCTGCCTCTGTCTAGAATCCAGCAACCATATTGTGAGGAAGCCCAAACCACATGGAGAGGACATTAGGTGTTCTGGCCAACAGCCCCAGTTAAGGTCTCAGCCAATGGCCAGCTTCAACCATTGCACATATGCAAGAACAACTCTTCACATGATTCCAACTTCCAGACTGCGAACCCTCCCAGGTAATATCAAGTGGAGCAAAGATGAACTATATCCCCTCTGAGACCTGCCCAAATGCAGATTTGCAAGCAAAATAAATGTCATTGTTTCAAGCACTCAGTTTTGGGCACACAATACTAGGTAATGGAAACAGCCCCCCTTTTCCTCCTGCAGCCCTCTGAGTCGCCCCAGCCAGGTACAGGTAAGCTCTTCTTGAGTCCTACTTCCCCTCCTGCAGGCAGAACCTGGAGTCAGTCCTCTGCCCACTGCTGAGCCCTTCCGGCTGAGCTGCACAGCCCTGGCGCAAAGCCCAGCTCTGTCGCTTCTGGTTGTGTGCCCTTGGGCAGGTCACCAACCCTTTCTGATGATTAGTTCCCTCTGTGTCCAACGGGATTCTAATACTATCTCCCAGGAGTCTTGGAATTAATTAAATAAAGCGCCTGGCACATAGTGAGTACTCTCTAGGCGGATACAGGGATGTGAGGCTGGGGAGAAAAGAAGAGGTCCAAGATGTGGCCCCAGCCTCTGACTTACTCAGGGGAGAGAGGAGGGGAGCAGGGTTTCAGGGAGCCTGGAAAGCGATGAGTCTGGTGGACACTGAGTTTGAGAAGCCCAGCTCTGTGCAGGCTGGGTGGGTACCCAGGAGGTGCTGCCCTAAGGTTGCTCCCAAATGAACTGGGATATGGGAAGTAGAGAAACGAGACTGGGCAGGCCCTGGCAAGATCTAGTCAAGGGCGAGTGGGTGGGAAGAGTGGAAGGCACAGCAGGCAACAGCTGGAGGTAGGGGAGGTGGGGAACACAGCAGAGCCAGGTGGGCTCAGGCATACCTGAGCCTTAGGCTCTGAAGCTTCTCAGAAACCGAGGTAGCCCTCTCTGCCCCAGACAGGGCCAGCCCGGCTCTATCTAGAGAGATAAAGTTACTGTGGAGGCTCCCAGACCAGAGACTTCCTTATCAGCTGCTGTTGTCTGGGGTACTTAGGAATGTAAACGTGCCTGATGTGCCAGCCACAGGGTGACATAACACAGATGTACAGGAGGCCAGCCTTCCTCTCCATCCCCCCATCCCCTCCCTGCAGCTCTGCAAGTGGGTGAGGTGGCCACCAGCTCCTCACAGGGCAGGAAGTGAACCCTTCACTCACCATCTCAGTGTCCTCACTCTGACACCTGGATGTGTTCTTTTCCCTTCAAATGACACGCAGATTTGGAGGGGCCTCAAGAGCTCTTTCTGTTAAGGTCATGTTGGCCAATGTGTCCCATGTGAGCACATGCATGGTGCACCCCCCCCCTGCACCCTCCAGGAGAACAGAAAAGCAGGGCATGCAGGCTGATGTGCCTGTGTGACCTAGAACAAGTCCCTTCACTGGACCAACAGGCTCTCCTTGCTCACACGGACATGCCCTGAAACCCCTGCTGGGCCAGGTACAATGCTGGGTGCTGAGGTAAAGTGGGACCCTGAAAACAGGGCCCTCTGGAGTCCACTATCTGGTGGGCAAGATGGACAAACAGGTGATAATCACAGCAACAATAATAACAAGCTTGTTTTTGAGCACTTACCAGGCACTGTTCTGAGTGATTTACATGTATAAGCTCATTTAAATCACACACAACCCCATAGTGTAACACTGGTAATATTCCCATTTCACAGAGGAGGAAGCTGAGGCACAGGGAGGTGACAGCACAAGTTCCCAGAGCTCGAGAGATTTGACTGTGCAGTGTGGAGAGCGCTGTGAATAGGGGCTCCAATCATGAGTAGTTTCTACTGGCTGAGCTAGTGTGAGCTGGGATGAGACAAGGGACAGGAGGGGCCAAGGTAGAGTGGGTGCCTTGTGAGGCTCAGCACTCCCTGCCCTCCGCCTCACTCCCCTTCCCCACCCCGCATTCCCCTACCCAGTTGTATTGGAACCTGTGGTTTGGGGCTCCCAGTCCAGGAGAGGCCCCTTCAAAATGACATGCACTTCGGATCCAGAGGTGCCAACAGACAGCAGAAGCACAAAAAAATACAGGGTTTGGGGTCAGATGGACAGAGTTTAGATCCTGGCTCTGCTCCAATCTGGTGGAGTGACGCTCAGCGGTGCTTGCTCACCCTCAGGCCTCATTTTCCCCATTTGTAAAACGAGGTGTGGCCTGAATGATCTTCCAGGGCCTTGAGTTCTGCCAACATTCCAGACTCTGTGTGAACATGAGCAACTGATTACACCAGCAGAGATGCAAACAAGGGCCCCGGGTGGCGGTGACAGGGAGATGCAGTCATGTGTGAGCCTTCCCTGCCTTCCTTCCACACTTTGCCCTGAGCTCAAGATCTGGTCCCTGGGCTGAGGGGCTCCCAGGGCAGGCAGAGGGCTGTGTGCTCACTGTCACAGGGGCTCAGATTAAGGTACAGCGTCCAGTGGGGAAAGGGGCAGGGAGTAAGAGAAGGGTCAGGGCCACCTTGTGGGGAAACCTTTGGGGAATATGATCCTTAAAGAATGGATAGGTATTTATTTGCCAGGCAGACCAAAGGGAGAAGGAGAAGAGAACCCTGGGGAGGAGGGTCTGGGGACCAAAGCTTGGAGGTGGGAGCCCGGAAATCTGTCTCCTGTGGGGATAGCTAGAGCATGGGGCTCATGAGGTCAGCAGCAGCCAGTGGAATCTAAAGATAGGCCTTGAACAGCGCGCTGAGGAGCTTGGGCCGCCCCCTGAGGGTGCTAGGGAACCATGGAAGGGTTTGAGGGAAGGAGGGGTGTGATCAGAACTGTGTGTGCAAAATGTGTCTCTGGCTACTGCAGGGAGATGGGTGGGAGGCCGGGAGGCCACTAGGGATGCAAGTATGGAGAGGAAAGAGAACCCAGTCAAGGGCAGGGGGCAGGGAAGGCCTATTTCAGAGATGAAGAGACGGCCTTGGGACACAAGTGATTGTCAGGAGAAAGAGCGGGAGGCGGGTGACCTCCGGGGTCCGGCTGGCTTGTGCGCAGCATGGAGGATGGTGTCCATCACTGACAGAGACAGAGACTAGAGGGTGAGAAGTGGTACTGGGGCCCAGTGACAGCTTCTGTTTGGGACACACGAAGCATGGTTATACGGTGCTGGATCCGGGGCTCAGCCCTGACCCTGGGAACACAGCCTCCAGGCATCAAAGCAAGAGGCATGGGTGGGGCGGGGGTTGGAAAGGCCATTACAGGGTAGTATGGGGTGGAGTGACTAGGACAAGGAATGGGACATTGGGAAGATGCCCAAAACATCCTCCTCTTGAGCATCTGGAGAAGAGGCCTCAGGGGTCGGGACAACAGAAACCTCGTGGGCAGCATGGGTCACTCAGCCCATCCCGGTCTGCAGGTTGGCCTGTCCCTTTAACCATGGATGATCTGAGCTTTATGGACTTCTGTTCTGTGTGTGCAGTGTGGGGATTGGACCAGAAGACCTCAAAGCCCTTTTCTCTTCCTGACTTTTCCCAGATTCCTGGTTTTCCTCTGCCCCATACTGACCGTGAGGCCTTATGGGAGGCTTCCCCCACTGTGGGCCTCAGCTGCCTGCACAAATCCAGGGCCTGTATTAGACTAGAATGATATGTAAGGTTACACAGAAGCCCTCGCTCAGTGTTTGTTCAAAGAGCAAGTGAACAGATTCCAGCTGCCAAGGCCCCAGACTTTGTTCCTCTCCAAGGAATCCACTCTCAGCCCTGCCTCACCCGCCAGTCAGCCTACCTCCCTGTCCTCAATTAGTCAGCTCAAGGCTATGGACACAGTCTGTCTGCCCCCAGATCTCCCACTGCCTGGCCCCCTGAATGTCCTGGAGCTAGGGAGGAGAGGCCTGCAGGCCCGAGGCTTTCTGCCAATCTCAGGATTTAAGCCAGCTCTTAGTAAAAACCCCATCATCCCCAGAGCGGGGTTGCAGCGACTCTCAGCAGGCCCTGGAATTCAGAAAGAAAGCAGCTGGCGGCGGAGAAATAATGACCTTTGTCTGGGTTTTTAAACTTTCTTTACAAAGTACTGGACATCATTGCATGGACACCACACACACACACACACACACACACACACGCGCGCGCATGCACACACACACATGCACACACACACGCATGCACACACACACGCATGCACGCACACACGCATGCACACACACACACATGCGCGCGCGCACACACACACATGCACACACACACACACACACACACACACATACCCATGGTCCTGTGAGAAAGGTAAGACAGGGAGAGCCATTCCTGTATAGTTACAGAAACTGGGACTCTGAGAGAGAGGAAATAACTTGCCCAGAGTCACATAGCAAGCGACAAAGCTGGGACTTACACCTTGGCTCTTCCGCAAAGCCTGTCCCCACCCCCACTTCTGACTCTGATGACTCCCGCAGTCCTCCAGAACTCACATCCGATTCTAGGGTCCCCCCAGGCAGATGAGAGAGGCCAGAAGAGGGGAAGGACAGAACAGCCTGAGCGTGGTGAGAACCTCGCCTTGCTCTGCCTCCTCGTGGACTTGAGGCCCCACCAAAGCCCTTAAGACCCTGGCCTGGCTCCGCTGGCCCTTCAGTCTCTTCTCTCTCCTCTTCCTCCCTTGCTCTACAAGCTTCTGCCACATGGTCTTCTTTATTTTCTTAAACATACCAGGCTCCCAGCCACAGGGCCTTCGCATGACAGTTTTCTTAGCTTAGAAGGCATGCCTTAAGTCCCAAAGCCTTCCGTGTCCCTAGTTAATGCCTCTTTATCCTTCCATCTTTTTAAAATTATAGCCTTATTGAGATATAATTTATGTCATATAATTCACCTGTTTAAAGTATACGATGCAATGGTTTTTAGTATATTCACAGACTTGGGTAACCAGCACCAAAATTAATTTTAGAACATTTGCATTACCGCCTCCCCAAACCTTGTACTCATTAGCAGTCACTGCCCCCATCCCACAATTTGGCAACCACTAATCTAATTTCTGTCTCTATGGATTTGCCTATTCTGGACATTTCACATAAATAGAATCATACAACATGTGATCTTTTGTGATTGGCTTCTTTCACTTAGCCTAATGTTTTCAAGGGTCATCCATGTTGTAATATATATATATATATATATGTATATATATTTGATTCTTTTTATTGCATAACAATATTTCATCACATGGATGATCCCATGTTTTATTTATCCATTCATCAGTTGATGGACATTTAGGTTGTATCCACATTTTAGCTAATACGAATAATGCTGCTATTAACAATCATATACAAATTTTTGTGTGGACATATGTTTTCATTGCTCTCGCTTATATTCCTAGGATTGGAATTGCTAGGTCATATGGTAATTCTCTGTTTGACCTTTTGAAGAACTACCAGACTATTTTCCACAGAGGCGGCATCATTTTTCATTGCAACTAGTAGTGTTTTACGGTTCCAGTTTCTCCACATCCTCATCAGTGCTTTTTATTGTCTGTCTTTTTTTTTTTTGACTTTTTATAAGAATTTATTTGAGCCCAAACTGATGACAGTGGCTGGGAAACAAGATCTCAGATTCTCTCTTGTCTGTCTTTTTTTATAGCCACTGTAGTGAGTGTGAAGTGGTATCTCACTGCAGCTTTGAGCTGCATTTCTCTGGTGGTTAAAATGTCAGAGCATCTTTTCATGGGCTTATTGGCCATTTGTACATCTTCTCTGGAGAAATGCCTACCCGGGTCCTTTGCCCATTTTTTTTTAATTGGGTGATTTATATTTTTATTATTGATTTGTAAGAATTCTTTTTTTTTTTTTTTAAGATTTTTATTGGGGAATTGGGGGATGAGAACAGCGCTGGGGAGTTGGGGGAAGGGGAACAGACAAGTTGCTGTCGTTTTGTTCTTCAGTCTAGTTGTGGAGGACGTTGCTTCACTGGCCCAAGTTGGCACCATCATTGCGCTCTTCCCCGGGCGAGGCAGATCAGTGGCCGGCCTCTGGACGGCCGCTCACACTGGCTGCCGGCTACACACGGTAGCTTATGGCAACCCACTGCAGCAGGGGCTTCAGCCTATGCCGTTGCCGGCGACTCACAGCAGCCCAGCCCCAGGTCCAGCTGCCATCCACCATCTTAGCTGCAGAGGGCAGTGTCACTGGCCCTCATATGTGGGATCCAAACTGAGGCCCTCTGGCATCCCAAGCCAGTTCTTAACCAACGCGCCACTCGGCCGGCCCTAAGAAGTCTTTATATATTCTAGATACAAGTCCCTTATCAAATATACGATTTGAAAAGAAATTTTCCTATTCCTCATTGTGTTCTTCGAAACATTAAAGTTTTTAATGTTGATGCTATCTATTGTTTCTAATTTTCTTTTTGTTGCATATGCTTTTGGTGTCATTTCCAACAAATCATTGCTTAATCCAAGGTCAAAAAGATTTACATCTCTGTTTCCTTCTAAGAGTTTTATAGCTTTACCTTTTACCTTGAGGTCTTTGATCCATTTTGAGTTAATGTTTGTGTATGGTGTGAGGTAGAGGATTAACTTCATCCTTTTGCATGGGGATATCCAGTTGTCCCAGCACCATTTCTTGAAAAGACTATTCTTTCTCTCATGGTGTGGCCTTGGCACCATTGTCAAAAGCTGACCACCTATAAATGTCATCCTTCCATCGTAACTCATGCATCACTTCCTCAAGGAGGTCTTTGCTTACACCCCTCCCGACCCAACTTCAGCTTAGCCAGGTTCCCCTGTGTGTGTACACACACACACACACACACACACACACACACACACACACACACAGCAACGTACATTATAAACTATATTTATCTGCATGATGTAGTGGTCATGAGCACACACTGTGCAGCCAGGTAGCTGAGGTACAAATCTTAGCACTTCCTAGCTGCCTGGTATATTGTTTCACTTCTCTGTACCTCAATTTCCACATTTCTAAATAAGGAATTTACTCACCTCATAGAGACTTGATAATATGTGTAAAGTACATGGCAGGTAGTAATAAGGCTGAATGTAGGGGCGTGTATTAATCAGTGTCATCTTTTTAGACTTTAAACTCCATGTGGACAGGAATCCTGTGTACTTTGACTCCCATGGACTCCTCACGGTCAGCACCATGCCTGGCGCAGGGAGCGCGTTCAACACTTGCTTGCTGAGTTAATTCGTGAAGGAAGCACGCATGCATGAATGAAGGAGCCTGGCAGGCAGGGCGTTAGTCCCACCCTCACATGGTCTGGCCGTGTGGCTTCTCCAGGACTGGAAAGCCAGACCATTGGATATACAAGTGGTTTATTCCCTCTCTCTATCTGGATGCAGAACTCTCTTCACTTGAAATAAGAGGAACCCAAGAGATACGGCAGATAAAGGGAGCTGCTGTGAGAAAAGCCAGGGTGAGGCCCAGAGCCCCCGCAAGGTCCCCCAGAGCCTTCTGGACAGACACAGTGTGAAAATCACCATCTGGGATGGGATCCTGCATGCTCCCCGCCGGCTCCAAGCAGCCCATGATTCAGAGGCAGCTGACGTCTGAGGCTCTTAATTCAGCCCAAATGCTGGAGGTCTGTGTCTTGCGGCATGGGGGGGGGGCACATTCCAAAGGGGAAAGCTCTCTCTTCCTTCCCCACAGGAAGAGCAAGATGCTCCCTGAAGTCGCCCACCTACAGGTGAGCGCGTCCTTGCTCTCACGCCCTCCTTTCCTCCCTCCTCAGCTTCCTGACCCAGATCTAGAGTGACCTGGCCTCCTGGGCCCAGATTTCTCCTGTCTGCCCCTCCGCCGTGATCTCAGACACAGCTCACTTCCAGGGAGGCCCACTATGCTCCTGCCCAAGTCACCTCCACACTCTCATTTCACCTGGGAGACAATCCTTCAGAAGCTTAGAGAGATGAGTGACAGCAAATAAGGGGCAGAGAGTCGAACCCCAGGCTCTCTTCAATAGCTGCCTCCAATACCCTAATGGGACACCGCTGTCCATGTGACCACAGTGGCAGGACCAAGCCAGGAGGAGAGGACCAGACCACAGGGACAGGTCCAGACCAGCAGGTGCTGGGGGTCAGCCAAGCTCTATGACCTTTGGAAGGAGGGAAAGCCGGGAGAGAGGCCCCCCAAGGCAGGTCCCCTGGCAAAAGACCTAATCCTTCCGCTTCTGCCGGGCAGAGGTCCCTGGCCACAGTGGGCAGTGCTGCACTGGGAATGGAGGGTAGAGGAGGTCCCCGCTTGGCAGGTTACGAACACAAACTTTGGAGCCATGCAGATCTATTGGGGTTACCAGGAACCTCTTTGAGTCTCCATGTCCCCCCACCCCATGACATCGGAACAATAGTAGCCACATAGCTGGGTTGTTGTGAGGGTGAAATGAGGCAAAGACCTTAGCCCTCTTAGCCCGGCATGAACGTAGTAATTATTACTGTCCTCAGTGCTGGGGAAGCTCTCAGCTGGGCCCCATAGGCGCTGAGGAGCATCCTGTGAGGAGGCAAATCCAGGCTCATAAAGGAGAAAACTGACTACAAATCTCCCTGTCTTTGAGTTTGCTGAGGATGTTTTGTTTTAAGAACTATATTTCTACCAGAAAAAAGAGGTTTATAATGCTAGTAGTTTGGAGGAAAGAACTTGAGGGTCGCTGGTTAGTTAGAGAGTCACTTTGGGTTAATATTTAATAGTTTTAAGCTCAGATTTCCTTCAGGACATTACCTTTATTTGTCTAGTAAAGACAAGGAGAGTATAGACAAGGGAATGTGGGAGGGTGGGGTGGGCTGGGAGGGGGCTGCTGTGTCACCCTGTTTTGAATCCTAGCTCGGTAAATTATCCAGGGCAAGTTACTCAGCCTTTCTGAGCCTCAGTTTCCTCACCTGTAAAATGGAGGAAGGTGAGCTGCTGCGGGTGAAGGGCCAGCCCCCTGCTTCAGCTGCATGTGCTGAGTTAGGGCTCCTATTTGGGGCCTTTAAAGTGCTGAGGAAAAGATCCCTTCCAGGCAGGGGAACCTGGGAGCACTCCCTGGAGGCAGTGGCTGGCCCCTGAAGTGCAGAGAAGGCATTCCAGGTAAAGGGAACAGCTTGATCAAGAATATGGCAGAGGGGAAACCACAGAGTCCACAGAGATGGTTGCAATAGGGACAGTGAGATTTCCTAGAGGACAGACCAGGAAGAAGGTGGGAATGGGGATGAGGTTGCCGTGGGGAGCTCAGGTGACTCGCTCTGAGTCACCTCCAGAGGCAGGATTCTAACTGGGGCCTGCCTGCCTTTCCTGTGCTTGGGGCTGCTTCTGGGAAGAGCTCCTGGATCTATTCTCAGAGCTCCCAAGGGATGGGGAAGGCCCAGTGATTCAGGTCTGCTCTGTGTTGACACAGCTTCCCGACCCACATGTTGAGGGGCAGGTTCCCGGAGGGTGTGGCCTCCCCCTCCCTCTCCAGCCCCTCAACCCACTGGATGGTCAAGGGAAGTAAGGCCTGACCCACGCCTGCATTATTCATCCAACAGCCAAAAACAGCCAACAGGAGACGCCCACGTTAATAACAAAAATAACAATTCCTTAAATGTGATCAGAAGCATGGGAGCTAACTGCCGCGGCACGCCTCCCTGTGAGGTCACTCTCCTCAGCCTCCTTACACAGATGAGGAAGCTGAGACTCGGGGAGGGAAGTGGCCCCCACTGAGGCCAGTCATTAGGGTCCTGTGCCCCTGTGTGGGGGTGGGGCATTTGTGTGTGCCTTGTGAAAGGTGTGGGAGTGGGCACAGCAAGAAAGGGACCACTGCCTGAGGACATTAACCCAGTGAGGTGCCCTAGTCTTGGGAGAGATGCAAGCCTGGGTGGTGGCTGGGCCTGGGGCCTTTTATTGCTTTCAGCACAGGCGCCACAGCAGAAGCAGCAAATTGGAACAGCATGTACAATAATGTGGAAGTGAGACCCGGGTGGCATGGGCAAAGCTCCATGTGGATGGAGTGGGGGTTTGTAACGGTTAGATAAGGAGGTGGGCTCTAAGGGGGCAAGCCTCTTGGGCAAACTGCTGACATGCTATGGGGAGACTAAGGCCCAGGAAAAGGAGGATGGTCTCTCCCAAGCTATACTAGAATATTCCAGCCCAGTCTGAAGTGAGCTATCTTTCTCCTGTGGCTCTGAAGCAGTCCCCACAAGGAGTCCTAAATTATGGGCACCCCAGCCACATCACTGGCATAAGCACAGCAGCCTCCCAAGCGGACTGCTTCAAGCGGTGAGGAGTATTTGACAGGAGGCCTCCTTACTATCCTGGTGACACCTCTGATATCCCATGTCGTGTGGTAGACAGGGATCTTCCTCTCCCAGCCAAGGGTAGGGCCTGATTTGCTTGTTATCTGAGTACAGTTTGTTAACGGACAGTAAACTGATTTTTGACCCCCGATCCCTGCTGGGTCCAGCTGTTCTTCCCCTGACCTGGCAGCCAAGGCCAGGCCAGACAATGGTCAGCCCTTGGGCCACTCCCAGGCATGTCCAGATTTGGCCTGCAGGCTTTCCAGGGCCAGAGGGGACCTTCCTGCATGGCTCTGACTAACAGGCCTCTGGCTCTGCGTAGCTTCACAACAGAGCCTGTTGCCAGGGCGACCTCCAGACCCGGTGGTCTGAGACCTAAGGCTTCCCACCCCACCCCACAACCCCCACTGGCTGCTGACAGGAGCACTTACTGAGCAGCCCTCCCTGGTTCAGGGGGGCTGTCTGGGAGAATAAGGCAGGAGGAGGTTATATCTGGGCCTTTGGGGCTGCTCAGCCTGGAGGGGACCAGAGAGAAAGTAGAGCCCTTGGCATCTCTCTCTCTCCCTGGGTCCTGGTGTCCTGATTTCTCCAGCAGGGACCCAACATGGCCACCTCATCACATGGTCCAGGGCCCCGGGCAGCAACATGGGTGCCCCCTGAGCTCTCTCAGCCCCTCACCCTATCTATCACCATAGCCTGCACTTCTGCCTCTCCAAAACCTCTGACTTTCTTCCCATCCCTGACCCCCCAGGACCATCCTCAGGACCAGCTCAGGCGCCCTCCTGAGGCCAGTCTGGGTCACAGCCCAGCCTCCCTTCTAGAAACTTCAGGGCTCCAATTTCGAAAGTGGCCTCAAATGGATCCAGTCCCTCCCTCTGGAATCCCTCCTTCGCTTCCTCATCACACTCAGCCATGAATGAATCTCACCTTCCACCAGTAAAAGCAAAGTTCATGCAATTTAACCAAAATATGAATTCAGTTATTTATAAATTATATACATTTGCCATCATACCAATATTTTGGATAAGTTATAAAACATATTCTAAAAGTAGAAACTAAAAAAAAAAACAATGAAAGAATAAATTAATATTATTGTTAAAGTTTTGTTTTCATTTTATTTAATGGTCTAAAAAAGTTTCTTGCTCTGACTAAATATATTATTACTAAAAACTGTGATTAAGTATGTTTCATTTTTAAGTAAAACCTTGGTTTAATGATGTGGTACACTTATTTGAGAATCTGGTAACTAAATTCCATTTATCTTTCACTTGATTTAATGCCTGTTTTCCTCAGGAGACCTGGGATATGAAACATATGGTCTGCCATGTGTGTGGGGTGAGGGCACTGATGTCAGACTATTTATTAAATATTAGTAGAGCTTAAATTTTTCTTCCTTTTTTTAAAAAAAGGTAAAAATAAATATAAATAAAAGTTCTAGAGTGTTCTTGCTTCATGAAAATAAATATAAATAAAAGTTCTAGAATGTTCTTTCTACATGAACGGATCCTCTTATGCACTCCATTTTGGACACTTCTGAAATTCAACGGGGTCCTCGGCCATGTTCACAGCCTCTCAGGATCTGTTCTAGTCTTACTCGTACCTTGGCTCCCACATAAAACTGGATCCAACGTTCCTGAGTACATCACACATATTTGTATCTTTCCAATGCAAGTCTTTTTGCTTGATATGCCCATCCCCAATGGACTGGCTCAAAAATCTATTCATTCCTCAAATGTCAACCCCAGGCCACCCTTCCATAAAGTCTGTTCTGATTCTCTGGGCAGAGTCATTTATTCAGCTATTCAACACCTATTTATTGAGCACCTACTATACGCCAGGCACTGATCTAGAGGCTGCTGGGAATATAGCAGTGAACCAAACAGACAAAACGCCTTCCCTCCGGGAGCTCGCATTCCAGTGGGATAGATGTTGATGTTTTGGAGTCAGTCCTTATTCCATTTATCCTCAAGGTGGTTGGCCATTTACAAATTTGTCTCCCCAGGAAAGCATTTGCTCCTAACAGCTGGGTCTATGAGCCTGAGCTCCAAGCACAACTCCAAGCCCAGAACTGGGGTCCAATGCATAATGGAATTTAAAAAATAATAATAAAGGGGGTATAACCCATGCAGTGATGCCAGCTGTGGGCAAAGATCTGACACCAAACCCAGACTAATGTTCTCCAGGTGCCTGAGTCCACCACAAGCTGGTTCGGCACTCGGAGCTCAGTTCTCGAGAGCCTCATCCCTGCTCCTATGAGCAGGAACTGGATGGCCCCCTGCGGCAGGCAGGAACCACTTCCACCTCCGAGTGTCCCTATATTTAGCCATCTGCTGTGTCCCTGCAGCCCCCTCGGCTCCACGGCAGGAGGGAATTGCTCAGGCAGCTTTGATGGCCTGTTTTCCCAGGCCCTGCTTCTGCTTCCCAGACCCTCAGCCTCCCTGCAGGAGGTGGGGCCCAAGACCAGGGCCCTTTCCATTGGCAGGTTCCACACTCTAAAATAGCATCTGCACTTGGCAAGTAGAACTGGCCACCTGTAGGGTCAGTGCTGGGGGTGGGGTGGAAGCTAAGGAATGGGAGGTGGGTCGTCCTGGACAGAAACCTCCCAGGTAGCGCACTCTGTGTCCTCTGATCCCTTCCAAGCATGAAGCCCTTGGCCCCTGACTCTTCCACTGCACAAGGTCTAACTGCTGATTGACAAACAAGGCCTTGACCTTCAGTCCCTGCCTCTTTCCCCACCCCCCACCCCACTCCCCATACACACACACAACCTGGACACAAGCCACATAGTTCCACATGGGTCCCAAATGAGCTTCTGAAACTTGGCTTAATCCAGCTTCCCCTATGGCACCCATCCCCAAGGAATGCCTTAAATAGCTATTGAAATTCAGTCAATACATAGTCTGTTCAAATGCCACCTGGGCCCCAAGGCCCTCCAATGCCATGGGCACAGGGAAGGAGGTGGCCATGCTCCGGTGCTCTGTCTCTGGTCCCCCAGGCCTGCCCACCCTATACTTCTGCTCAGTTTAAAATCCCCAGACTGATGGTTCCAGGATGCAGGTTCTAGCCTCAGCAGACTGTGTGACTTTGGGGCTGTCACTCCCCTATCTGACTGTCAGTTTCCCTGCCCGTGAAATGGAGAAGTTGTATTACATGATCTGTATGGGCACTCTGAGCTTGTGATTCGCCATCTGGGGCAGTAAGGTCGTTTTGGTAGAGAGAACTCGCTCTGACCCTCAAGCTACTGGAGATGTGGTCCCTTCCTCTCCCCACCACCTTTCCCCACAAAGCCAGTCTCCCTGAGGCAGGTGTGGTCTCCTAAGGGGGTTCTCTGACTGCGGCCCGTGGAACAGGGCACTGTGGCCAGGCCACCTTCCAAACCAGCAAGGCAGCCTCCCATGCGAGGAGGCCTCCCTCTCAACATCCATCTGGTTCAGGTTTCTCTGTTTTGTCTCAGCTGGAGCACTCAGCCCACAGTCTTGTCAACTGGAATGAAACATCCCAACAGTATTTCCATGTTGTTGATTTCAGCAGGGCACAGGCCCAGGGGTTCTGCACAGACCACCGGGATCTTGGCAGGATGATAGGGTATCCCAGCAGAGATGCTCCGGACTTGGAGAGGGCACCAGTTCTCGCTGAGATTCCAGCGAGGCAACACAGATCCCAGAGGATGCTTCAGTCTCACCAGGACTTGAACTCTAATGAATTCTCAGGTATGCCCTTTCTCCTTTCAGTAGAAATTGAAGGCAGCTTCCAGGAAATTGACCATTTAAAGAGAACTGGGCCTTTTGAGCAGCTTCCTTGGCTCAGCCTGCTCCAAACCCTTTGGAGTGTGTTTTTTCTCCTAATAATGCCTCCTTGAGCCTTGAGCCTTGAGTCTTGGGCTTTGAGCCACTTTTCTTTGTGCTCGGCCTGCTCCTAATTCTTTGGAGTGTGCTATCTCTTCTAATAAACTTTTTTCACCACTTAGAAAAAAAGAGAGAGAACTGTAAGAAGCCATCTAAATCAGACTCTATGTTCCTTCAGGGCAAGGGTAATAACTGTTTAGTGGTAATTTATTCAATAAATGTGCACTGTGTGCAAAGCACTATGCTGGGCACTGGGGCACAACAGTGAGTAAAACTGATTAGCCCCTGCCCTCGGGGAACTGACATTCTAGCAGAGGGAAGTGGACAAATAAATATATAACATTCCAGGTAGTCATAAGAGCTATTTAGGAAGATAAAGTGAGGCAAGGGGATGACAGGGAAACTGAAATGAAGTCTATTTGAAGTAGGCTTGCCGGGGAGGCCTCTCTCTCTGGAGGTTGACATTGGAGTCAAGACCTAGAGGAAGGGAGAGGGGGAGCCATGGGAATATCTGAAGGAGGAATGCTCCACATAGAGGAAACAGCTGGTGCAAAGGCCCTGAGGCAGGGCTGTGCCAGGAGTGACACAGGAACAGCGAGAAAGCAGTGAGGCTGCAGCAGAGGGAACAAGAGAAAGAGGAAAGAGATAAAGTAAGGGGGTGTCAGGGGCTGGGGGCAGACCATGCTGAGCAGGTTTAGTTTTGTTGATTACGATCCACAGTAAGAAATAAATTTTATATTGCAATTCAGTACAAACATGCATATACAAAAATAAAACCAAAATAAACATTTAATGAAACATACCTTTACGATATGTGTACACATTTATGTATTTTATTTTATTCTATTTACTCTAAAAAAATAATGCTGGCCATGATCCTTAAAGCATCATGGCCCACAGTTTGTAAAATACTGATGTAAAGAGTGAGCTGGGAGTCGTTGGACAGGTTTGTGCAGAGGAGTGATGTGACCCATTTGCTTTTTTGTTTCCTTTTTTTTTTTTTTTACATTAACACATAATTTACATATCATAAAATATACCCTTTCTAGCATACAATCCTGTATACTAGAAATGAGTTTTGACAAATGCACACAGTTGTGTAAACATCATGTTTTGCTTTTGAAAGGGGCCTTGCAGGTTACTGAGTCGAAATAAACCTGGAGAGGGCAAAGGTGGCCTCAGGGGGGACCAGCTAGAGGCCGTTGAAATAGCCCAGGTGAGAGGTGGTGGCCCAGACAGGGGTCTTGGCTCAGACCAAAGTGTATTTCTGAAGGCCGAGCTGATGGGACTTGCTGCTGTTTGGATGTGGCATGTGAGCAAAAGAGAGGACTCGAGAATGACTGCAAGATTCCTGGCCTGAGCAATGGGGAGTGGGAAGCAGAGGAGAAAAAAGTTTGGGGAGAGAATCATGAGTTCTGGTTCAGACTAGCTAAGTGTGAAAGTCAAGATGACAACAGTTGGCACTAGTGCCCCCGGGAGAGGCCCAGCCTGAAGATTTGGACATGGGAGGGTTTGGTATCTGGGGACATTGAAAGCCATGGGCTGGCCTGAGATGGCCAAGTGAGTTGGTGGATGGAAAGAGTCCTGGGGCAAGGCCACATTAAAGGGGTGGACGGTGATGGTTGGTCAGGAGCTCTCAGCAGGAGAGGATTTAAGCTGCCCATGATGTGGGCAGAGATCCAGGGGCCAGTGAATAAAATGCCGCCGTCTATAAAAGGGAGAGGCCTGCTGGACTAAGCTGAACAAAACAAGGGCAGGAAATTGTAGCTAGCGTGGACCTATACAGTAGACGCTGGGGGACATGGCAGAATTCTAAACAGGGAGTGGCTTGAGCTGACCTGTGCTTTAGGAAAATTAATAATTATTATTTATTATTATATTATTTATTATTATTGATTAAACCCTCGCTGTGGCCAGGCCTCATGCTAGCACTTTATAGATATTAACTCATGAATCTTCCTGTCAGCCTTTGTGACAGGTACTACTATTATTTCTGATTTACAGGCAAAGACACTGAGAGGTTCAGTGACTTGCCCAAGGTCACACAGCCAGGAAGAGGTGGAGGTGGACCTAGACCTCAGACAGTCTGCCTCCAGAGTAAGAATTCACTCCAGGGGGCAGAGTCGGTGCTCAGACTCAGGGTTTTTGGTCTATCGCCCACACACTGGTGAGCTTGAGAAGGTCGCTAAAGGGGTCTGGACCTTGATTTCTGGCTTGTGAAATTGGGGGCAGGACCCTTGATTTCCAGTAGTCCTGCTTCTCTGCCTTTGGCTGCTCTTGGTGCCCGTGCCCTGGGCACCTGGCACCACTCCCTCTACCTCCCAGCTTGGTGGCCAGAGCAGCCCAAGAGTCTCCTGGATGGGGTTTGGTAGCACAGGACTGTGAGTCTTTGCTTTTGGGCTGGCTTGGCCTCTTCTGGGGCCCCTGTTCCCTTTCCCAAAGTGGTTAGTTTCTTGAGGAATCCGTCGCCATCTGGTCCCCATGTGCTGCCTGTGGGTCTGTCTGAGGCACTGAAGGATTCCATTCCAGCCCAGAGTAATTGTTACCAGAGGTAGGCAAGGCTGGGGTGGGAGGGGAGGGGAAGGGACGGGGCACTGCCCAGAGCAGCCAGCGGGGCTTTTGGTGACTTCCAAAGAGGGCGTGTGCAACAGAGGCAGAGAGGGAATCAGAGACAGAAGGTGACAGAAAGAGACAGAGGGAGACCCCAAGACAGAGCAGAGCCAGACAGAGCAGGCAGATGTGACGGCAGGAGGCAGTCAGATGAGTGACGCCGACAGAGAGAGAAAGACATTGAGAGATGGACCCTCAGAGAAGGGCAGGAACAACTGGGGAGATTTAGCAGAGGAAGGAGAGTCAGCAAGTGAGAAAAAGAGAGGGAGAAAGGTTAGAAGGGGAGGAGAGAGAGCCTCAAAAGGCAAAAGAACAAGGCTGAGAAAAATGCCAGGACAGTGGGAGCTGGTGACACTGGCAGAATGTAGAAAGTCTCAGAGCAGCCAGAGCCCCCAAGTGCAGATGGCACCCACTGCAGCCAGTCCTGGGGCAACCATGGCCACACTGGGAGAGGTCAGCTCTTGCCCACCGATGGGTCAGAGCCCAGCCCCTGCCCTGCACAACCTACCCAAGGACACCCTCCTTCCTGGAACCAGGAACCTTAGAGCCCCTGATCCCCTCCTCCCCAAGGCCCTGCTCTCCAAATCACCTTCCCACTGGCTCTAGGACACCATTTCTCCGAGGGTGGTATTGGGAGGTGACAAGAGCACTAGACCATGAGCTTGGGTCCGGTCTCTGCCTCTATTCACCTCGCAACCTCATACATCTTCTCTCTCCTCCCGGCACCTTTGTTTTTTCATCTGTGGAAAGAACTGGTCTTGCCCATCCAGCTTTGCATTCTGAGCCAGCAGCAAGACTGGGCTACGTAGGCAATGGACTGCTAACAACATGGCCTCTGCTCCCACCCACGAGGTCACTCATTCTCTTACTCTCATTCACTCATCTTCTCCTTCAGTCCCTCATCTTTTCCTTGCCTCCCTCCCTCCCTCCCTTCCTTCCTGCCTTCCTTCTTCCCTCCATCCCTTTCTTTCCCTCTCTTTCTTCCCTACTCACTGAGTGGTCTCCTATGACAACCCTGGGCTGGGCACTGATGCCTCAGAGGTGGATCTTACCGGGTCCCTGGGTCTGGTGAGCTCAGCCTAGGATGAGGCACAAGGTGTGGGACCAGTAAAGACAGATCAGGCTCCAGGCATAAATGTCCCTGCCCCAGGCCAGCGGACCCCAGCTCACATCACTCAGCCCAACCCCCACGTCTGCACAGCCTGCTTTGGGCAGTTCAGCTCTGGACATTGACCCCAAGAGACACAGAGGCTAACCCTGGCATAATCACACATTTCCCATGTTAGAGTTTAGAATGGCCAGAGAGCCCAGAGAGGGTCAGGGACTTGCCGCAGGTAACACAACTAATCATAACCTGACTCACTTTCGACTTGACCTTGGTCCATCCTAGCAGGCTGGAGGCTGTACAAATCCCATACTTGGGGTAAGGGCAGCTTCAACCAAACCTTTGTCAGGCCAGGGAAAGTCTAGGGAAGGCTAGTCAGAGCGAGGTCACTGATGGGATCCACATGTTCAGGTCTTATCTCCCCTTTAGCCCTCCCCACCCAGCTCCAGGAGGTCTGGGAGGTAAGCGGGGAGAGAACTGTGGTGTGTCCATCCAGGCAGTGTGCCCAGAAGTGATGAATGCTGAGGTCGAGGCTGAGAAAAAGTAGAGAAAGTGGCCCCCACTCTGGCCACCTTATTTCTGCTCTCAGGGGAGGCGAAGGAGGGGGAAAGCTCTGGAAGGATTAAGCTTCAGGCTGGAGTGGTATGAACTTGATACAGCTGCATGGCCTCAAGCAAGCCTAGACTCTTATCCCAAACTGAGTCCTTCAGACTTGCCTGGCCAACTCCTCATAAGCCAAATACTGGCAGTAAGTCTCTCAGTGTGCACCTCCTGTGGCTCTGCTTCTCTGAAAGGGACCTGACTGATGCACCAGCCATGTGGGGACCGTGTGTGCATGTGTCACTTGTCACTCACCATTCCTTCCAAAACACTTTTCCACATTGGCTACAGAATATTCTGTCTTATGGATGCACTTATGGGGATTACTAAGCCAATCCCCTCTTGCTGGATATTCAGGTTACTTCTAAATATCCACTATTACATATATACTTTTGAAACTGTCATGAGTGTGGTCACAGAGTTTGAAAGTTTTTCTCAGGAGGTCTCTCCAGCCGTGGGGCTGAGGCCGACTCAGTGGACACTCTGCCCATAGCAGCCCAGCTTCAGCCTGCTTTTCTCCTCCTCTCTCGGTATCCAACGGCTTCCAGCAGCCCCAAAGAACCTTGTGCAGCCTGTGCAGGGAAGTGCCAGAGATGCAAGACCCCCAGGGCAAACCTCAGTCACCAGGGTGGAAGTTGGACAAAGACGCCAGCCTCCAGCTCCCCGGTTTGAAAAGCCTGGTGTGTGTTCCATACACCAGCTCAGAGGGTACCCAGTGGGCTTGAGCCCAGGCGCCCACAGTGGTGACCTGTTCATCAAAGCACCCTTTCTTGGGTTCTCTCCCTTCCTGTCTTGCTTCTGCATCCTCACTGTGTTTCCTGGGGTCACCTCCTGAATGAACTACCTGCACTGAAGTCCTTGGTTCAGGGTCTGCTTTGGGGAACACACTTTAGGACAGGAGTTGTAAACACTTTCTTTCAAAGGCTCAATACCACCCGTGGGAAAGGGGCCATATTAGCTCAGCTCTCCTCAAACTCTCTTGAGTCCACTTATCCCAGAGACCATTCTCAGACTTCACGATGCCGCACGGTAGAGGGAAAACAGGCTTTGGAGAAAGGCAGCGCCAGTCACTTCACCTCATCAGCCTCAATTTCCTCATCTGAATATGCGCCAGCTGGGCTGTCTGTTGGGCTACATGTAGCCCAAGGTCTAAAGGGAACTACGACCCGACCAACTCCTTCCCACCCTGGGCCCTGCCCCCTTTGCATCTGCCTCCTCTCCATGACTGGCTGAGGAAAGCTGTGGCTGAAAGCCACATCCCTAACTCTTTCCTGTTCTTTAACAACTATAAACCAGGCACTGTGCTGGGGACCATGCATTGATGGTGTCATTTACTCCCCCAACAACCCTATGAGGCAGGTATAATGATTATGCCCATTTTATAAATGAGGAAACTGAAGTGTAGAGAAGAGGCAGCTTGCCCGCGTGGCTGGTGTGAGGCAGACCCTGGTTTCATGACTCTGGTTCCAATAATAAAAACATGCTCTTGAGCATTACATGGGCTTTCCTCTCCCCCTCAGAACCCTCTCAGAGAAGAGGGGATTCCTTGGAGCTGACTCAGGGCCCGGGGCAAAAAAAAAAGCCACATCCCTGGGATCTGAGGGGAAGGAGAAAGCGACGCCGGGAAGTTCCCACACTGCTCTGAGGTTCTAATCAGCTGAGCAGCTGGGGTTGGAGCAGGCAACTGCAGGCTTTGTGGGTTACCCTGTCCTGGAGACACAGGTGTCTTAGCCAGGACAGCTTCCTGGGAGGCTACATGACTCTGAGGGAACTGGGGAGAAGTGAGCGAGGCCACCCTGAGTGGGTTCTGGAAACCAGGGGCTGTCTGGGAAGGAGACACTCCTTAGTGGCTGAGGTTGAGTGGAATGCTGTGGGAATTCCAAAGCTGCTTTTCCTGGGAGCCATCAGGAAGATGCCCTGGAAATGGCCTTTCCAAGTCCCAGCACAGCGTTATCCAAAAAGTATCATGGGAGCCACATATGTAATTACATTTCTCCAGTAGCCATATTATGAAAGTAAAAAGAAACAGGTGAACTTAATTTTAATAATGTCTTTTATTTAACCTAATATATCAGAAATCTTATTTCAACATGTAGCTAATATTTTTAAATTATTGATATATTTTACATTCTCTTTTTGTATTAAGTCTTTGAAATCCAGGGTGTGTTTTAAAGTTACAGCGCTTCTCAATTCAGACAAGCCACCGTTTCAAATGCTCAAAAGCTACTTGTGGCTAGTGGCCACTGAATTGGAGAGCATGGTGGTAGAGGCCCAGGGGTGACCTGAGGATGCTGGCTTTCCAAGTAAGAGTGAAAAAGGTGAACCACGATGCCAGGTGCCGGCCAGGCTGGGCACCCAGAGGTATCAGTGGGCTCTAGGTACTGGTCATATATCATTTAATCCTTTCATCAATCCTATGCGATAAATATTATTGCTTTTGGTAAGTTAGATGAGGAAGCCAGCTCAGAGACGTCAAGCGACTCATACAAGGTCACACAACAGGATGGGAGTTTAGTCATTCCCTAGCACTGAGAAGATATGGCAGCCCACCCCATCCCAGGGGCACAGATGAGCAAGAGGACATGTCCCCACTTCCTGTAACCCCAGGACCACTGAAGTCACTGACCTGGCTCACAGGAGAGGGACAGGCACATACAGGGACAGTCCTTCAGGCCCCCTTCCTTCATGTGGAAGTGAGGGAACCAGGAGGCGAATAGGCAGCAAAAGCTTTTCTCTCCTTTATCTTGTCAAAGGCTATGGTATGGGCGGTGCCAAATGGGCCCACCTAGGATGCAAGTTTTCTCCTTCCTCCCCCTTCTCCTATGTGCGTGTGTGCACACACTCACACACACACATGCACACACTCACACACACATGCACACACTCACACACATGTGCACACTCACACACACATGCACACACTCACACACGCGCGTGCGCACACACACACGTGTGCACACTCACACACATGCGCACACACACACACGCGTGCACACTCACACACATGCACACACTCACACACACACATGCACACACTCACACACAGAGCAGAGCAGGGGGTGCCATTTAACCTGAAAAGGAGGCTAAGCAAGCAGCTTCATTTAACAGATGGAGAAGCTAAATCACGCAGTGAGAGAATCATATAAGGTCAAAGTCCATCAAGGGGCCGGCTGAGTGGCTCAGTTGGTTAAGAAGGCGTGCGAAACAAGGTTGCCAGTTCAATTCCCACATGGGCCAGTGAGCTGCACCTGAGCTGAGCTGCCAACAGGTGGCAGGATGGCTCAGCTGGTGAGAGCACGTGCTCTCCCACATGGGATGGGGGGCTACACTCACCCGCAACTAAGATTGAACAGGCACCTTGAACTGAGCGGTCTCAAGCGGCCGACGGGCGGCCAGATGTCGACTGGACTTGGAGCTGAGCCAACTGTGCCCTCCACAACTAAGATTGAAAGACAACAACTTGGCTGTTCCCCTTCCCCAATTCCCCAATAAAATCTTTTTAAAAAAAGAAAAGAAAAAGTCCGTCGACCATCCCCTAACCTCAGATACATAGCTTCTGTGTCCTGAGTATTCACTCTGCTTCAAGCCCTGTTTCAGCACCCAGTGTGGTAATCTGCCCAGAGACTGCCCTTCCACTCCCATCTCCCCAGGAGCTGTGCAGCTGTGGCCTGGAGTGTCTCAGAGGCAAGAGAATAGGAAGACCTGGTCAATGTTCCAGTTTAGGGAACATTTCTCTGTCTACCTTCTGCTCCCGCCAAACCTTCAACGTCCCTGGAAAGCCTAGTTGGTGTCCAGATTTCTGGATTGAGCGCTGAGTGTGGATGGTGGTGTCATTTGTGGGCTGTGTATCTAGCGGTGGAGCACATGGTGGGGAAGGCTGGGCTCTAGTTGGGCAGGATGAGCTCTGAGGACACGGCACTGTAAGGAGCATGAGCTGGGGAGGATCTGGGGGGCGTCTCTCTAGAGAGGGCTGCAGTTGGCTGGGTGCAATGGTCCCAGGAGTGTCACCTTCCTGGTGAGCCTTCTCCAACCACCCAGTTCAACCCCCCTCCCCCCCCACCCCTTCTATACTTCCTACGCCCCTTCCCTGCCTCATTGTTCCCCATGGCACTTAGACCATGTAACATGCTATTAACCTATTTCACTTACTTTGCTTATTGTCTGTTCCCCATGGGCAAGGTATCTGTTGTTTGTTTGTTTGTTTGTTTGTTTGTTTGTTTGTTTTTCTGCTGGGCTCTGTGCTTAGAACATTGCCTGCCTCAAGGATTGAGTGGATGAACACCTGAAGAATGGGGGGCTCAGAAATGGGGGTGAGGGTGGGTATCAGCGTTTAAGAGGTGGCAGAGAAATAAACACCAGTCAACAAAGTCCACCATGCCCAGGCTACCTTGGGAAAGTCACTTCATAATCCTGGTTTTGTTCATCTGTAAAAAGGAGATAGATTCATTTGCTAGGACTGCTGTAACAAAGCACCAAAAACTGAGCGGCTTAAACAACAGAAATTTATTTTCTCACAGTTCTGGAGGCTAGGAGTCCAAGATCAAGGTGTTGGCCAGGGTTGCTTCCTTCTGAGAGCTGTGAGGGAGAACCTGTTCCATGCCTCTCCCCTAGCTTCTGGTGGTTGGCTGGCAATCTTTGGTGTTCCTTGGCACGTAGAAACATCATCTTAATCTCGGCCTCCATCTTCACATGGCATTTCCCTGTGCAAGTCTATGTCCAAAGCTTCCCTTTACATAAGGACACTAGTCATACTGGATTACGGCCCACCCTAATGACTTCATTTCACCTTGATTGCCTCTGTAAAGACCCAGTCTCCAAATAAAGTTGTATTCTGAGGGACAAGGAATCAGGACTTCATACGAATTTTGGGGGGACAAAACTCAACTCATAACATGAGATAAATATAAAACTAGTTTGGTGGAAAGCTTTGAGGATCGATGCAAATTCCTGTCCAGGTTTTGCGCCCCCTCCTTCTGCCATGACCATTAGAACCCAATTACAGCTCACTTAGCCGGACCTGGCTGCATATGGAATCTATAAGGAGCTTCCATGGAATGCTGATGCCTGGGCCCCACCCAGACATTCTGGTTTAATTGGTCTGGGGCGGGGCCCTGGCTCTGGGATTTTTTATAAGCTCCCAGGCGTCTCTGATGCGCAGGCAGGGATGAGAGCTCGTGTACTAAGTCTGTGGCTAAACGGACTCACTGCCTCATCAGCAAACCCACATTTGGTTGGCACAGCTGCCCAGGCCCTCCTCAAATCCAGGCTTCTCAGGGCAGGGCCACATGGAGGCAAACAATGGAACAAAGAGGATTTGTCCCCAGCCCCACACCCCAGGGTGGAGCCTGTGTACCTGGGCTGTACCTGAGCAGGAAGACATTCCCAGGCTGTGCCTGTGGGAGGGGTAGGGATTACAAAGTTACCACTTTTCTGGGGATTGCACCCAAAAAGTCCCTGCCTGAAGGCCTATGACGGGCAAAGGGAGGGAATCTCCTAGCCAAACCTGGAGGAAGTTGGAGAACAAGCTGGGGAAAAGGGGAGGAGGGGAGGGCAGGTACCCAGAAAGGTAGAAAGACTGTGAAACAGTGGAGTGGAGTGTGGTGCCCTCTGATGTCACACGTACAGGCATTCACATGCTGACCTTGCCACCTACCAGCAGTGTGATCTTCAGCAAGTGGATAGCTTTATTAAGTCTCAGCTTCCACATCTGTAAAATGGGAATTGTGGATATAACTCCTAAATCATGCATATGTGCGTGTGTGTGTGTGTGTGTGTGTGTGTGTGTGTGTGTGTGTGGTGGTGGTGGTGGAGGTATTATGAGAATAAACATCAAACTGGCCCAAACAGTCTTTTACCTCAGTTTCAATCCCATCCTCCATCCATGAATTGAGTCACTCCCTCTGCTCCGCACCTCCCACCCTTGCTGGGCGCATGGTCCTGGGGTCACACTACCCTACAGGGTAAGCCACTTGCAGTTTCACACCTGTCTCCACCCCTTGAGACCAAAGATATGGAGGG
Organism: Hipposideros armiger; assembly: GCF_001890085.2. Classification (NCBI taxonomy): domain Eukaryota; kingdom Metazoa; phylum Chordata; class Mammalia; order Chiroptera; family Hipposideridae; genus Hipposideros; species Hipposideros armiger. The sequence goes on along the minus strand of NW_017731482.1, from coordinate 3,565,816 downwards.
AGGGGCCTGGGTCTTGCGCTTCTGTGTCCCCGACCCAAGGTTTATGCACAACCAACAGGAGGTCCCTTCTGAGAACAGTAGCTGCATGGAGATAAGCATCTCTACAGGTTCTCAAGAAGTGCCTCACAGCCCTGAGCAGCACGTTGGGGCTGTTTGTGTAATGCTGCACCTGAAATATGTTTGCACCTGAAAGGTACTAGGAAGTGTTTGGCCGAGGGATGGATGGACATATAAGTACAGCATTTCCCGGAGGGGTCTAACCCACCCATCGGATGTTCACATGAGACCGAGCATTTGCTGAGCGCCTGTGCTCTGCTCTTTACACGCATCCCCTTATTTGCTCCTCACAACAGCCTTATGGGGTGACTGCTGTTATTCACACCTGCTTTGCAGATGAGGAGACAGAGCTTGAAAAAGAAGAGTGCTTGCTGCAGCTTGCACACACCGCAGGCCACTCCCCACCCCACCCCTCTGCAAGGCAGAAGGCACCAGAATCTCATCTCGTCCCTGTAGGACCAGCGTGGTACCACCACGTGTGCCTGACTCCGACCTCCCACCAGACCGGAAGTCCCTGGAAGGCAGGCACTGGGTCCCCCACAGCCAGCCCAGCACAGGGCCTGGCACAGACTAGGGCTCATTAAGTACACGAGTGAATGAATGAATGAATTAATGAAACAAAGCTAAGACCCCTGTCCTTGAGGGACTGATGAACAAGCAGAGGGTCTTGGGAAGCACTGCTTCCCTCTCCTCATGCACAGGGAACTGCTTACTCAGCCTCCTGGCCCAGGGGAGGTGAGGACTGAGGTTGATAAGCAAGGAGAAGGGGACTTGGGCACTGCAAGAGACAGTGCCCCCTTGTGAACCCCTCTTTGTGCAGGTCAGAAGCTGAGATCCACAAGGGGCAGAGGCTCGGCCAAGGCCACACAGCTAATTCACAGCAGAGCAGCTTTGAGGGCCAGGTCTCCCATCTCCCCTCCTCCACACCTCACTGTTATGGTTGTGCCACAATCATAGTTATCATTACATGCACTCTTGCCTTTTAGGAAGTGCCCTTGAGGGGCTGATCTGTGCCAATGTGGGGACAATGCCAGACACTCTTGGGTGTACTCCACTTGACCCAGAAAACAAGATGAACTGGAATGAATGAGATGTTCAAAAATGCAGCTGCACACGGCCAGGGCAGGGCTGACCAATTCAGTCGACCCCAGGGCCATGACGGAGAAAGGACGTGAGGGTTGTGATCAAGCCCCCAACCTCAGTGCAAGACCAGGGGCATGACGCTGGGGTTCTGCACACCTGGACCTGACCCCAGCCCTGCAATTTCCCTGAGGCAGGTCCCTTCCTTTCTGAGCCCGTTTCTTCAGGGTGAGACAAGCTATACCTTAGGCTTGTGAGGGTTTTATTCATGTACATAAATTGCCCAACTCCAAACTGAATCTTTCCTTCCACCTCTGCCCCTCACCCTAACCCTAATCCTCTTGAACTCCTGCCCCTCCACCTTGGCCCTGTCTTAGCTTCAAGACCCCCCTGAGCAGAGGGGGACAGGAAGGCTATGCTCCAGGGCTGACTGTGGGCTCCCCGCCTCCCCAGGCCCTGGCTTGAACCCCTCATAAGTGCTAGGAGCTTTGCCTCATACCTTCCCTGGTGTGCAATTATTTCATCCTCCAATGAGGCAGGGATTATTAACATCCATTCCATAGAAAAGTTAACTGGGGCTCAGAGAGTGACTTCCGCAGTGTGTTAGGGCTGCCTGACTCCCAAACCATGACCTTCCCACTCCACCATCTGTTTGGGTCACCTGCAATGGACCCCAGCCCCCAAGGACCATCGCCTTCCATCCTCCTGCCACACTCCGTTCTAGGAGCTGGACTCAGCCCTGCCCCTCAGCCTGCTGTCCCGGCTGTTACCTGCACAAGCTTTCCACAGCCCTGTTGCCCTGTTACTGTGAAGCTGTAACCACCATACACACCTGCAGGTGCCTCACTTCACCTGGTCACTGCTAGTGACTGGATGCTACTGGGTCCTCTGCTCCCTATTCTGGTGAGTAAGTCTCAAGGAGGGAGGGACGTTGTCCATCTTTATCATGCTGTATCCCCAGTGCTTGGCACATACTCTGGGCTCTGTGAATGCTAGAGTGAATAATGAATGAATGACCCAGTGAAATAGCCCTTGCACCGAGAGTCAACGCTACCTGTGCAGGCCAGGCCACCTCCAGGGCCAGAGCCAGGGCCCTGCCCCAGGGCAATGACCAGGGGCTGCACCTGCAGCTGGGTTCACGCATGTCGGGGAGAAAGTGGAGGCCTGAAGCAGGTTCAGAGGAAACAGCAGAAGGCAGAAGGTTCTGGAAACCACAACCAGGGAAGATGGTTGAGGGTGGTGGGGTAACAGGGTGTTTTCCTGGAGAAGACTCCAAAGGGGTCTGCTCATGTATTCATTCATTCGTTCATTCATTCAACAAGCTTTACTGATGCTACACTGTGTGCTGGACACTGGGGCACAGAGATGAATCCACCCTATGCCAGCCCTGAAGAGCCCCCAGTGAACAGGAGATGGGGCTGGGCCAGGCAAGAACCCTCCCTACACTGCTGGGAATGGGCCGAGTGGCCCCGACCAAGATAGCTGGCTGGCAGGTTATAGGGGCTGAGCAGGGGCCACCGTGACACCCTTACTTCTGATTGAGCAGCCAGGTGGATAGTGACAGCACCGCAGAGCTAGGGAACACGAAAAACATAAGCAAAGAACATAGGCGAGCCAAGAGATCTGTGTGGAACATGTGGGATTTGAGGTGCTAGTCAGACATCCAGGGGGACTTCCAAGAGAACCAGTTAGATGTGCCAGGCAATCCACAGAGGTCTCCAGGCTGGGGACAGAGCCTTGGAGACTGTCAGGACAGAGATGGTTCTGTCACCACCTCAAAGCACGCGTGGGGAGAAGAGTTGATAACCCCGACCGAGAGGAAGCCCTCCCCCAAGGAGCCCAGGACACTTCCTCCCTCTGCTTGGAGCCTGGTGGTGGATAACTGCTAGCTAGCCTCAAGACTTGAGACAGTGGGGCCTTACTGCTCAGCTCTGTAGCATAAGAAGGAAATAACTTTATTGGCTAATGGATGAAAAACAGGAAATGAATGCTGTGACTCGGGCACCGGCCGAGTTTCACTCACATCTAGTTTCTAGGAAATAGGTATGTGGCCTCAGACTAGGTTGGGGTTTTCTCAGCCAAGTCTTTCTGGAAACGCCATGCTTTTCTCAGGAAAAACCATGTCCTGTTGCCCCTTACCTCCCCCCCCCACCCCAGACTAAGGGGTAATAGTGAGAACAGTCTCATTTTCCTACCCTGCCCCCTACCCCCTACCCCCAGCAGGCATCTAAGAGACCTGGGGTTAACAATGGCTGATTTCCTGAGCACCTACTATGTGCTATAGGTAGAAATAAATTGAATACATCTGTAATTACAATAACAAGATGAAGGTTATTAAAGTAAAAACTTTTAGCTCTAAGAACACAGAAAAGTTGAAAGTCAAAGGATGGAACAGACAAATATTAACTAAAAGAAATCTGTGTAGCCGGATTAATATCAGACAAAACAGACTGGAAGACAGAGGCATACTAGAGGTAAAGTGAGCCATTACAAAATGATTAAAGATTCAATTAACCAGAAAAATATAAAACTTTAATTCATACACACATATATAATATGTATATACAGAGGGTGCCAAAAAATGTATACACATTTTAAGAAAGGAAAACACTGTATTAAAATTGTAATACCCAATATATACCAATAACAAAAGATGAATACAAGTCATATGTATACATTTTTTTGGATATATATATATATATATATATATAGTGGGAAACTTATCAGGATTTGATAGATCATGTTAAAAAAAATCAGTAAGACTTTAGAGACCTAATAAATGCATGTAAAACCCCGCATCCAATGACTAGACAATAAACCCAATGTAAGGTACGTATGGACCACATTCACACGCTGATAATACACTGGACTACAAACCCAGTTTCAGCAAATTCCAAAGAGTCAGTTTCATTACAAACCATGTTCTCTGACCACAGGATTCGACATTAGACAAATCTACAAATGAATTTCTCTTTATTAACAGATTAAAGGGGAAAAATTAGAATTATTTCGATGAATACATAGAAAACATTTATAAAATTCAACATCCATTGATAGTGAAAAATAAAACTCTTAGTAAATTAGTAATATGAACAATCTAAACCTCATAGCTACAAAAAAAAGCACAACATCCATACAAAAAGCATTTTACTAAATTCTAAAAATGTCAAAAGTATTCCCTTTAAAAACAGAAATAAGAGTGCCTACTATTGCCATTTCTATTCTACATTGCATTAGAAGCTCCGGAAAACATAATAGGACAAAAGAGAAAATTACAAGGATTGAAAAGGAAGAAACAAAACTGTGTATTGATTTGTGCTACGATTTAATGTGATTTTTTTACATAGACAAGCAAAATGAGCTACAAATTATTAGACTTCATAAGAGAGTTTAGCAATTTGATGTAAAATCAATATACAAAAGCCAACTGCACTCCTATATACCACCATTTTTCCATTTTTTCAGTTAGAAAATGCACTTTAGAAAGGATACGATTTGTACGAGTAGTAAAAATATGCATGCAATATATTTGAATAAATCTAACAAAAGATGTGCAACATAATTAATCAAATTTCATTGGAAGACATTAGAGGAGACCTAAATGAACAGAGATGCACATCATGTTCATGGCCAGGAACTATCTTGAAGATGTCAATTCTCTCCAGATTGACCTATAGATTCAATGCAATCTCAAACAAAATTCCCAATGACCTTACTCATTGGGAAACAAACTCAGTTTGGGGTTGTTTCTCCTGTTTGCTCATGATTAGATGCACATGGAAGAAAAGGTCCAAGACAGGCTCCCACCGACCAAAGATGGGATCATATGGACATCAGTAACAATAATGACAAATAGATTGAAAAATGCATAAACATTAATAGTTCATAATAATAGTTTTTAACACTCTAACTGATCACCTTTGGAGGATGCTAGAAAACTAACTCATTGTTATGAAAATTGGCAAGTAAAGCAAAAGACTCAAACATTCATCCTTTCTATTTAAACGGTGCCTCAAGGAAATGAACCAGTGTAATTGATAAAAGGGAAGTTTTTGTTTTTGAATAAAGGACTTCTAGCTAATAAACAAAACAAGAATAATAAAGTCAGAATATCACCATTTTACATTTCCTAAGAGAATGCCTGATTACAGGATAGGGACAGGAAAAGTACAAGACACACCTGGAACAACTTGTTATGCCAGAAAATAAGGAAGTAGTCAAAGAATGATGGGGACTTTTCCAAAGGATGCAGGCGCCAGCTTGAAGGGACTCCCACTGGCAAAACTGGGGGCAATTTGAACATAAAAACAAATAACGATAGTAAGAGATTATAACACACTGAATAAAACAGAAAACCATAAGTTCATAGGGATATAAACAAATGAATAGAAAGTTTGATGAGGAAAGAGATATTTGCCTAGTTTCAAAGCATCTCTCTATAAAATCACAAAGGAGAAAGGAGTGACTTCACTGTGAAGGCTGGCAGACCTCACCTTAACTGTCATCAGTAATGAGACTGATCAAAATCGCACACCGCCTGAAGTTACAATGAGAAAAACAGGGTCACTTCCGTGATATTCCTGCTAAAGATGCATAATCATGAGGAAATGTCAGACAAACTTAAAATAAGGGAGAGCTATGAAATAACTTTCACAATGTCAAGGTCTGAAAAAGTCCATGGGCCGGCCGAGTGGCTCAGTTGGTTAAGAGCTCACTCAAGAGTGCGAGTTCTGAGGAACAGCGGTTCGATTCCCGGCCCGAGCTGAGCTGCCGCTGAGCTGCCAACAGATGGCAGGATGCCTCAGCTAAAAAAAAAAAAAAAAAAAAAAATTCCAGTAAAAGCTGAGGAACTTTTCCAGACTTAGGGAGACTAAAGAGACATGGCAACTCAATCCAGCACGTGTGTCTGAACTGAACCCTTCAGCTACACAAGACATTATTGGGTCCAAGGAGAAAATCATAGCAATGGCTGCATGTTAACCTCCTGTCTTGGACGGTTGTATTGTAGTTATAGAGAAGACAGTCCTTGTTTGTAGGAAACATTACAGATTCGGGGGGTGATGGGAAACCAGGTCCACAACTCAATCTCAAAAGGTTTGCAGGACAAGTAAGTTCTTTGTAACATACTTGCAATTTTTTGTGTGTTTGTGATTGTTTCAAAATTAAAAAAAAAAAATTTAAGAGACACAGTCAAAGGCAATGTCTGGATCTTATTTTGGATCTTTATTCAAGCAAACATTATACACACACACACACACACACACAACCAGGGAAATTAAATACATTGTGTATTTGATTATATTAGAAAATCATTAATTTTTTGTGGTGTGAAAGTATTTATCTTTTGGAGAGCGAGAATATATACTTTAAAAGGCTTGTTGTGAGGGTCAAAAGGGATGATGTTGGTGGAAGTGCCTGGAATGTACCAGCCACATAGTTGGCTCTCAGTAAATATTAGTGTTCTTTCCTCCGGTTTCCAAGAGCTCCTCAGGGAGAGAAAAAGCCCAGCCCTGCTTACCCAGTGGCTTGGAAGCCCCTTGAGGGCAGAGTTGTGTCATAGGCTTCTTCACTCCCCCATGGTGGTCCCTACAGCTGTCCCATTAGCGTCACCATGTCTGAGATGAGTGACCCCTGGGAAAGGGCAGCCTGACACCAAAAGAAAGCCAGTCGCCACTGGGAAAACCGTGGGAGTCTCCTCACTCATGCTATAAAGCACAGCCTTGACGCTGAAGAAAGGAACGAAAAGGACAGAAACCGGACTTCTCAGTGGGCGGCCGGGCATGCCCGCGTTCCCTTTCCCCCTCTTTGGAGTCTGGCCCCATTGAGAGTTGGGAATGTTTATTTATTTTTCGGTGGGAAAACAGCGTAGAATAAAATATTTCCTTGAGTCTGGAGAGCTATTTTGAGCCAGGCCAGCCGGGCGATGCTCTTGGTGATGGACGCTGGCTGGCCCAGGCTGGGCTCTGGCCTTCCGGCCTCTCTCACTCCCAGGCCTCAGAGTCCTGGCAGCAGCACAGCCTATGAGAGCCTGGGTTCCAGCCCCAGTCCAATGACTCATCCGGGGTGAACTTGGGGAAGCCTTTGCTCCTTAGATTTTATCTGCAGAAGGGGACACTGAGGCCTGTGCTGCCCCTTCTGGGGATTTTGACAGGGGACTCAGGTTGTGGATATGAACATGCTGTAGAAATATTGAAGGTGGAGAAAACAACAAGGCTGCCACACAGCCTGTCCAGCTTAACATCCCAGAGGTGGAAAGAGCCTCTCTGGAGGCTCCTCAGGCCCCCACCAGCCTCTGCATGTCAAGCAGTGCTCCTTCCCATCCATCTCCACTCAGTGGCCACACTGTACATCTGGACAGCCGATCTGATGTGTCCCCAAACTTGCCTCATCCTTTTCCAGTCTCTCACTGCTCCTCGAAAGAAGTCCAAGTCCACCTGAGGTCTGCAAGCCGCACTTGAGCTGAATGCCCCCTCCTGTGCCCGCCCCAGCCTCCTCTTTCTTCGTGTTCTGAAGCCAGGCTGGCCCCTGTCTGCTCCTCAAATTGCTGACGAGTCACCCAGGAGTTTCACATGCTTCACCTTATTTCACTCTCATCATGACCTTCAAGGCAAATGTTCCTTCCAGGGCCAAGTGCTGGGCGGAAGTGATGTTTGCAAATGTGCCTGCCAGCACAATAGGACCTTAACAAATGTTGGTTTTCTTCCTTCCGTATGAACACACACCCTCTTTTCTTTACAAAGCCCCAATGGCATCCACATAAATCTCACTCCAGCAGCTGCTGCTATTGGGCAGGTGAGGGTGGGGGGAAGGACAGGAAAGCCCAAGGGGGTTCCACACCAGCCTGTAGGCCCGGCCTCTGGGATGGGAGGCTCCTAGAAGCCCTGCTCTCCCACACTTCCTCAGCCTGCACTGTGGCGCTGGGAAGCTGTGGAACGAGTCCCCCACATCCTCAGGGGAGACAGGGCTCTGTCTCCTACCAAAGGCTAGAGGAGGGCGCTCCTGAAGCAAGTCCAAGCTGAAGGAAAGAGCAACTTGAGACTTCTCAATCCTGAAGGTGGAGCAGGAGCAGGTGGAGGGGAGGTCCCACAGGAGGAAGCCGTGCTCCCAAGGGGGAGTTTTGGGAACTTCTGGACAGCCCTGGGGAAGGAGTGGCTGGGATGAGGAGAAGGAGGAATCTGGAGCCCCCTTACGGGTCCTCCAGGCCCTTGCTCTTAAATGTGGCCAAGGGCCAGCAGCATCAGCACCTTGTGGAAGCTTGGTAGAAATGCAGACTCTTGAGCCCTGCCCCAGACCTGCTAAATCAGAACCTGCCTATTAACAGGATCCCAGTGACTTACAAGCACACGAAAGTCTGAGAAACACTGTTCGTGGAGATGCCGTGAGCCGAGGCTCTGAGAGGAGAAAGTCTCTGCTTAATTTTTCCATACTGAGTCAGTGACACTGCTAAGCTTGGAGCCCAGCACTCCTGGCCCCATGCAGGGTCTGAGGACTAGCTCTGCCTTATCCTGGATCCCCCCTCAGGAAGCTGTCCTCCCTCCCTGGGTGTGTGCAGGACAGAAAGGGACAAAACTGGGGTAGAAGTGCCCTTATTGGGGAGGCAGGGGACCTGGAGTTTGGTCCCAGTTCTGTTACCAGCTGAAGGTGTAAGCAGTGCCCTTGGGGCCTCAGTTTCCCCTGTGGTTCTGAAACAGGCTGGTGTAGGCAATACGGTCAGACAGTACTATCAACCACACTCATTTTTTCACAGCTGCCTGGTGAGGCAGGCAGGCCAAGAAATACCATCCCTATGCTACAGATGGGGAAACTGAGGCCGGTTAGGCAGTGGCTTACCCGAGGCTGCCATCCCCAGCTGCCCGGCACTGTTCTGCGCAGCCAAGGTGACTCTGAAATGTGCTCCCTTGACCCAGCCTTCCTCTCTAATGGTTCTTTGAGCTCCTGTCAGTTATCAGGGGCCCTGGCTCGGCTGACAGCCAGCGTGTCTGCTGCTGATGCTTGGATGCCCACATTCCTGGGCTGTGACAGGGAGCATACCGGGAACCCAGGCTGGGGGCACCCGGAGGGGTTCCGCTTGGCTGCAACCCCTGGGGCCTCGCTGTCTGGGGAGTGTCAGGAAGCAAAGAACTTTCTCTCCTCATTGTGGAGTGGGGGGCAGGGAGTATGATAGGGGCAGGACTGAGCTAAAGGGTCAGTGACTGACCAGGGGAGAGCTACTGAGCAGAAAGACTGAAAGGCTTTAGGCTAGAAAGTCAGACATGGCTGGATCTTGGTCCAAGCTCTGAAATTTCTTAGCTGTGTAACTGGGGTAAATCACCCACCAGCTGTGACCCTCAGTTTCTTCATCTGTAAAGTACTTAACACAGCCTGGTACATATGTAATGAGCCTGCAGTGTAACCCTTGTGAAGCCAGGGACACTCATGGTTCAGTCTCAGAGGGGCATGGCATGTAAGAAGTGTACCTAAACAGATCAACCACAGACAAATCCATTCTTTACTTGATGCTCTTGAAAAGAAAAGTGAATCTAAATAGAGTCAACGCAGTCCTCTCAGAAGCCACTTTTTTCTCCTGTTCACTTTCATCCTGTGCCTGGTTTGGCTCCGCTCTCGTCAAACACCCTGAAAACTCCTCCAACCCCAAACTATTCAGCTCTTTCTCATCTTCCTCCCTCCCTCTCCTAAACCCCAGTTATGTGGATCAGCTTGGCCTGGTTATAGGGAAAATAAAGGGGGAAACTGCAGGGTCCCTCATAGGATTCCCTTTGACAGGGTGGGTGTCCTGTGCAGTGACTGGTGCCCATCCCAATTACTACTATTATGTAAAACTGTGACAGGACAAAAATGATTAACATATGATTATTCAAGGGCCTCTCCTAAGCCCTGCGCACTAATAAGACTCTGCCTTTCTCCTTCAGTTTCTTCTCATCCTCAGCCTCTAATGTGGGTCTTGTACTGACAGGTAGAATCTTTTGCTTTGGGAATGGAGAATGAGGTTGGAGGGTAAGCAGAGAAAAACCTGATCTGAGGGCAGTCGGGAGGGGGAAGGATTTGGCAAAATAGATTAAGCCTGTTTACTTTATTAAGAATACAGAAGGGGGCCGGCCAAGTGACTTGGTTAGGAGCACAAGCTCTGAGCATCAGGGTTGCCGGTTTGAATCCCACATGGGCCAGTGAGCTGTGTCCGAGCTGAGCTGCCAACAGGTGGCAGGATTGCTCAGCTGGTGAGAGCACATGCTCCTAATAACAAGGTTGCCATTTAAACTCCCACATGGGATAGTGGGCTGCGCCCTGCCCACCTGCAACTAAGATTGAACACAGCATCTTGAGCTGAGCGGCCACGAGGTGCTGACGGGCAGCCACATGGTGACTGGACTTGGAGCTGAGCTAGCTGCGCCCTCCACAACTAAGATTGCAGGACAACAACTTGGCTGTTGCCCTTCCCCAATCCCCAACACTGTTCCCCTTCCTCAATTCCCCAATAAAATCTTTAAAAAAAGAAGTGCCTACACAATTTTTAAAAAAGAAAAAGGAATACAAAAGGGAGGTTGCACTGCTGCCCAAGATGTAGAAAGCTGGAAAGAGTTGTTGCTCCCATCCTCATAAGAAAAAGTCAGATAAACTACAAAATCAGAACATTTCCTGAACCCATCAGAGATCCGAGGCTGGAGGACAATTAAATACCCTGAAACCCCAAGAGGGACAGGTATCTCAAAGGAGAGACTGGCTCACCTGTGACAGAGCCCAGGAGAAAGAGGCACTAGCCCCCACACAAGCAGATAAGAAGGAAACAGCGAGGCATTTAATCACTGCTAACAGCCAGATGCTGGCTAGCATGACAGTACAGTACCCAGACTCAGGAGAGTTTTAACATGCTTGTAGGCTCTTTTTGTGGACCTTACCAGGTATGCATGAGAAAGATTAAAGGAAGGCTAAGAGAATGTAGGGAGCCACCTTTGGGAGTGCAGTTGTGCAGGAGGGGTTCAGTACCAACACGAGGAAGGGCACACAGTGCTGTCACCTTGTCAAGACCCTCTCTCATATGGAACAAAACGCTGAAGCTACTTGGGCAGGGACAGCAACACTTGCTGTCCCCAAGGGCACGGGCAAAATCCCATTGCTGATAAATCTCTCTACCCAGTAGAGGGCAGGAAACTGTCCCTGGCCTAGAATCCTAAACTAACGCCACTAGAAGTCTCTTACCACTCTGGAGGAGGGCAGGAAATCCCATCTGGTACAAAATTCACCACGAGATGGAAGGCCGAAATTTCTCAGCATTCCTGCCGAGCATTCATGGAAATGGGGAGGAATGCTGAGAAATTCCCAGCTCTGAGGCCCAGGTACACAGTACTTGCCGAAAAGTAAGGCTGGAATGCAACAACAACAAAAAAAACACATCTCCCTGCACCTACAATGAGCTTTACACACACACTGAGTAACAAGCAGCATCGGTCTAATACTGGGGGAGGAGCAAGAATGTAGACAGTGAGTCCTTTTGTGGTGAAGGAGGGCAGGGATGGCTAAAGCCTGAGGAGAGGGCACTGAGAAAAAAAAAAAAACCCAGCATCTCAGTTCTAATGCTAAGCACAAGGCAATTCTAGAGGAACTTGAAATCTGTTATGTACTCAAGATAACCATAAGTTACAAACCCAGTCAACTCCAAATCGACTAGATCAACTCAATCCCACATACTAATGGTCTGACAGGAGACATGCCTATTCTCAGGTGTAAATTCTATTTACCTCTGTCTCTACTGTGCTACATATAATGTCTGACATTCAATAAAAAATATGAGAGACATCAAAAAAGCAAGAAACAAATGACCCATAGCCAGAGACAAAGCAATCAAACCAGATTCAGAAATGATGCAGATGTTAGAACTATCAGAAGGGACTTTAAAACAACTAAAAGAGATATGTTACAAAATCTAGTGGAAAAGGTGGACAATAGATGGAGTTTCAGCAAAGAGATGAAAACTATAAGACTGAGTTTAATGGAAATTCTAGAAATAAAAATCACAGTCCCAGGGATGAAGAATTCCTCCAGTGGCTCATCAGTAGACTGAAAATGGCTGAGGAGTGAATCAGTGAAGACAGGTCAATAGAAAATACCCAAACTAAAACACAAAGAAAACAAAAGTGATAAAAACAAACAAATAAAAATAAACAGAAAAATTCAAGAGCTGTGAGACAATATCAAACCATCTAACATAAGTATAATTGGAGCCCCAGAAAGGGGAGGAAACAAGAGAGAGATTGACAGGAAGGGGGTGGGGGGGAGAGAGAGAGAAAGCACAAGAAATATTAAAGAGATAATGGTTAAGAATTTTCCAAAAATAATAACTAGAATAAATCCACACATGAACCCACAGTTCCAAGAAGTTAAGAGACCATCAAGAAGAATATATATCAAACAAACAAACAAAAAGACCCTAGATAACTTATATTCAAAACTAAATATAAAGATAAAATCCTGAATGCCACAAGAAGGGGGGAAAAATACAAACTGCTTATACAAACTGCTTAGAGGCACAAAGATAAGAACTACAGCCAACTTCTTGTATGGAACAATACAATCCAGATGGCAATTATGTGATACCTTTAAAGTACTGGAAGAGAAAACAACTGTTATCCAGACGTCTTCCCAGTAAGAAAAAAAAAAAAACTTTCAAAAATGAAGGCAAAATAAAGACTTTTACAGACAAACAACAGCTGACACACACTATTTCCAAACCTGAGCTGTAAGAAATGTTAAAAGAAGTTCAGGCCAAAGGAATATGATACCAGACAAAAAGTTAGCTATGCACAAAGAAATGAGTAGCTCTAGGATTTTTTTAAATGAAGGTAAATGTAGACTTTTTTCTTGAATTGCTCTAAAAGATAATTGACTACAGCAAAAATAGTAACAATGGATTGCGGGGTTTGTAATTTATTTAAAAGCAAAGTGTATGATGATAGCACAAAGGACAGGCAGGAGAAATTGGGAGTATTCCATTATAAATTTCTTACACTTTAGGCGAAGCTGCATAATATTATTTGAGGATAGACTGTGACAAATTAAAGGTGCATCTTTTAAATTTTAGGTAAACCACTAAAGGTTTAAATTTTATAAACAGGTGTAATAATAAGACAACAGTGGTGTTAAAATTGAATTTAAAGGACACCCAATCCAAATGAAGGCAGAAAAAGGAAAAGGGAAACAGAGGAGATCGGAGAAATAAAAAACAACTAGCAAGATGGCAGATTTAAATTCAACTATATCATTTTATACACACACACACACACACACACACACACACACAGGGAGCCAAAAACATGTATACACATTTTAAAAAAGGAAAAAACTGTACTAAAATTGTAATACAATGGATGATGCTGGCATTCATTTGATTAACACCATCTTTTGAGCAAACGTCATACTACACATGGCTATGTAATTCAATTCAACTTTGAAAAGTAATACATAGATAACATCTCTTAAAATGTGTACATTTTTTGGCACCCCCAATGTGTGTGTGTGTGTGTGTGTGTGTGTGTGTGTGTATAAAACATTAAATGTTGGTGGCCTATATACGCCACTTAAAAGACAGAAATTGCCAGAATGCATAAAAAAGAAAGACAACCATATGTTGTCTACAAGAAACCCACTTTAAATGTAAAGATATTTACAGGTTAAAAGTAAAAGAATGGAAAAGAATATATCATGAAAGCATTAATCAAAAGAAAGATGGAGTGGCCATATTAATGTCAGACAAAGTCGATTTCAGATCAAGGCAATAATCTGCATCAACAATCTTCATGAATTTCACAACATAATGTTGAGCAAAAGAAGGCAGGTACAAACAAGTACATACTACATGATTCCATTCTTATAAGGTGCAAAAATGAGCAAAACTATGTTGCTAGAAGTCACGATAGCGGTTACCTTTTGGCAGAGGATGGTAATGACTGGAAAGGAACACAAGTTGGATTTCAGGGTGCTGATAATTTCACTTTCTTGATTTGCGTTCCGCTTACATGGAAGTGTTTAGTTTGTGAAAATTCACTGAGTCAACATGCTTGCTATGTTCTGAGTCCTGCATTATATTATAGTGCAAGAAAAAGGTTGTTTTTCTTTTTTTAAGATAGCATTAAGGCACAATAACAATAGCATGTAAGTCAGGAGTGTAAGGTAAATGTATTCTAATGTCTTTTTAATTATTTAATTAGAATAATTAATTATTCAAAAGGAGGGTAAAGATATTAATTGATTTTAGTAAATTCTGGATGATCTTTTAATTTCTAAAGAAACCACTGAGAAGATAAAAACAGAATGTATGTCTTTCTGATTAGTAGAGGGGAAATGGAATGGTAACAAATAATCAATCTAAATGAAGGTGAGAAAGGGGAGAAAAATAAATTTAAAAAATGGAATAAATAGGAAGCACAAATAAATGATAAATATATATCCAATATATCTGTGTTTAAATATAGAGTAAATGCTCTAGTTGAAGTACAGAGGTTTTCTGTTCATCAAAAGGCATTTTATTATTTTTATTTTTATTTTTTTCAATATTTTTTATTGGGCAATTGTGGAAGGGGAACAGTGTTGGGGAACTGGGGAAGGGGAACAGCCAAGTTGTTGTCCTTCAATCTTAGTTGTGGAGGGCACAGCTAGCTCAGCTCCAAGTCCAGTCACCATCCGGCCACCTGTCAGCAGCTCAGGGCAGCTTAGCTCAAGGTGCCATGTTCAATCTTAGTTTCGGGTGGGTGTAGACCACCATCCCATGTGGGAGAGCATGTGCTCTCACCAGATGAGCCATCCTGCCACCTGTTGGCAGCTCAGAGGCAGCTCAGCTTGAGCACAGCTCACTGGCCCATGTGAGAATCAAACCAGCAACCCTATTATTGCTCAGAGCTCACATTCTTAACCAACTGAGCCACTCGGCCAGCCCAAAAGGCATTTTAAAGAGTGAAAAGAAGGCCATAAAGGAAAAAAAACATGAGCAATGCATTCCACCAGAAAAGAACTTATACCCAGAATATATAAAGAAGTTCAAGAAATAATAAGAAAAAGATAAGACTCAAATAGAAAAATGGACAAAAACTTTGAACAAGCACTTCATAAAAAGAAAAATCAAATGGCCAATAAATATATGAAAATAAACTCAACCTTAATAATAATCAGAAAAATAAAAAATATGATTGCACTCAAAATCATTTGTCATTAGGGAAATACAAACCAAAAGAACAATTAGATTTCACTACACAGTTATTAGAATGCCTAAAACCCAAAAACCTGATAATACCAAATGCTTGCATGGATGTGAAGCAACATCACTGGTGGGAATGCAAAATGTTTCAGCTACTTTGGAAAACTATTTGGCGTTTTCTTATAAAGTTTAACATAGGAATTGGTTTATGCAATTGTTCTGTTTGAAGAGTTGGAAGAAAGGCCTTCTAAGTAAAAGTCACAGCAAATGCAAAGGTCCTGAGAGATGAATCAGCTTCCTATGTCCAGGAACAGAGAGAAGGCCACTGTGGTTGAAATATGGTGGATGAAGAGAATGGAGAAGTTAAGCTGGCATTGCATTTCCCTAATGGCTAATTATGTTGAGCATCTTTTCATGTGCTTATTGACCATCTGTATATTGTCTTTAGAAAAATGTTTATTTAGATTCTTTGCCCATTTTTAAATTGGGTTATCTTTTTATTGTTGAGTTCTAAGAGTTATTTCTATATTCTGGATACTATGCCCTTATCAGATATGTGAATTGCAAATATTTTCTCCCATTCTGTGAATTGTCTTTTCACTTTTTTGCTGATGTCTTTTGATGCACAAAATTTCTTAATTTTGATGAAGTCCAATTTATCAAATTCTTTCTATTGTATTTTCTTTTTTGCTGTCATATCTTAGAAACCATTGCCTAATCCAAAGTCACAAAGATTTATACCTATGTTTTAAGAATTTTATAGTTTTAGCTTTTACATGTAGGCCTTCGATCCATTTTGAGTCAACTTTTGTATATGGTGTGAGGTACAGGTCAAAATTCATTCTTTTTCATGTTGATGTCTAGTTGTCCCAGCACCATTTGTTGAAAATAACAATTGATTTTCGTATATTGGTCTTGTATCTTGCTTTCTTGATAAACTGATAAATTAGTTCTTGATTATTTCTTGTGGTTTCAACTGGGTTTTCTACATAGATGGTTATATCATCTACAAATAAAGACAGTTTTACTTCTTTCTTTTCTATCTGAATGCATTTTATTTCTTTTTCTTGCCTTATTGCACTGGGTAGAACCTCCAGCACAATTTTGAACAGAAGTGGCAAGAGCAACATCTGTGATTTGTTACTGATCTTAGGGGGAAAACATTTAATCTTTCATCCTAAAGTGTTATGTTAGCTGTGAGTTTTTTGTAGATGCCCTTTATCAGGTATAGTAAGTTCCTTTATGTTTGTAGTCTGCTCAGGGCTTTCACTGGGAATGCATGTTGAATTTTGTCAATATTTCTTCACATCTATTCAAATAATATCATGTCATATATATATTAATATATTAGTTAATATATATATTAATATGGTGAATTGCATTGATTGGTTTTCAAATTTTAAGCCAACCTTGCATTCTTGGGATAACTGCCCCCCTGGATCATGGTGTATTATTAAGTTAGATTTGGTTTGTTAAAATTTTGCTTAGAATTTTTGTATCTACATTAATGAAAAATTAACATAGCTTTCTTTTCTTATAATATTTTTGTCTGGTTTGGGTATCAAGGAAGTGCTGTCTTCATAGAATTAACTGGAAAGTATTTCCTTCTCTTCCATTTTCTCCAAGAGTTTGTATAGAATTTGCATTATTTCTTTCTCAAATGATTGGTAGCATTCACCAGTGAATCTATTTTGGCCTGGAGTAATCTGTACAGGAATGTCTTTACTACAAATTCAAGTTCTCTAATAGATATGAAGCTATTCATGCTATTTCTCTTCTTGAGTTAGATATGGTAGTTTGTGTTTCAAGAAACTTGTCCAGTGCATCTCAGTTGTTGAATTTATTTACATAAATTCATTCATAATATTCTCTTATTATCCTTTTAATATCTTTGGAATCTGTATAGATGTCAACTTTTTGATTCCTAATATTGGTAGTTGTGTCTTTCCCCCTTTCTCCTAAATAGTTTGACTAGGGATTTATCAATTTTAATAAATTTCAAAGACCTAGGCTTTTCATTTATTTTTTTCTATTATTTTTCTGTTTTCTATTTCTCTGATTTCTGCTCTGATCTTTGTCATTTCATTTCTTCCACTTACTTTGGATTTAATTTGTTCCCTTTTTTTTTTTCTAGTTTCCTAAGGTGGAAGCTTAAGTCATTGATTTGAGACCTTTTTTTTCTTCTATATTATAGGTTTTTAGTGTCATAAATTTCCCTGAAGCACTGCTACAGTGGTATCCCACAAATTAATTTTGATATGCTGTTTTTATTTTTATTCAGTTGAAAATACTTTCTATATTTTAATTTATTATTTGATCCTTGGTTTATTTAGAAGTGTGTTAGTTTCTAAATATTTGGAGATTTTTCAGAACTGTTTCTGCTATTGATTTCTAATTTAATTCATTGTCATCAGAGAACATACTTTGTATGATTTCAATCCTTTTAAATTAATCAAGAATTATTGTACAGTCCAGAATATGGTCTATATTGGTAAATATCTCATGTGCACTTGAAAACAATGTGTATTTTGCTGTTGTTGGGTGAAGTGTTCTAAAATGTCAGATCAAGTTGGCTGATAGCGTTATTCAAGTCTTCTATATCTTTACTTATTTTCTGTTTCTTCTAGTGATTAATAAGAAAGAGATGTTGAGGGCTGGCTGAGTGGTGCTTTGGCTAGAAGTTGGCTTGGGATGCCAGCTCTGAGCAGCTGGGCCCCAGTTCAGATTCCACATGAGGGCCAGTGACGCTGAATTCTCTACAGCTAAGATGGTGAACAACAGCTCAATGTGGAGCTGGGCTGCTGTGAGTCACTAGTGATGGTGTAGGCTACAGTGGGGCTGGCCAGCAGTGAGTGTGAGCTTTTGTGAGCTGTCATGAGCCGCTGTGAGTGGCCGTCCAATGACCGGCGAGCGACTGCCTCACCTGGGAAGAGCGCAATGATAATACCAACATGGGCCAGTGAAGCGACGTCCTCCACAACTAGACTGAAGAACAAAAGGACAGCAGCTTGTCTGTTCCCTTTCCCCGATTCCCCAATGCTGTTCCCCTCCCCTAATTCCCCAATAAAGTCTTTAAAAAAAGAAAAAGAGATGTTGAAGTCTCTGAACATAATTGTGAATTTATCTATTTCTCCTTGTAGTTCTATCAGTTTTTCTCTACTATAGTTTGAAATTTTGTTATTAGGTGCATATTATTTTAGGATTATATCCTCTTGATGATTTGACCCCTTTCTCATTAAGAAATGATATTCTTGGGCCGGCCGAGTGGCGCGATGGTTAAGAACTCGCTTGGGATGCCAGAGGGCCCCGGTTCGGATCCCACATATGAGGGCCAGTGACACTGCCCTCCACAGCTAAGATGCTGAACAACAGCTCGACCTGGAGCTGGGCTGCTGTGAGTCGCCGGCGACGGCGTGGGCTGCAGTCCCTGTGGCAGTGGATTGCCATGGGCTACCATGTGTGGCCAGCAGCCAGCGTGAGCGGCCAGCAGCCAGCGTGAGCGGCCAGCAGCCGCAGTGAGCGGCCGTCCAGAAGCCGGCGACTGATCTGCCTCGCCAGAGAAGAAGCGCAATGATGGTGCCAACTTGGGCCAGTGAAGCAACGTCCTCCACAACTAGATTGAAGAACAAAAAAACGACAGCAACTTGTCTGTTCCCCTTTCCCCAATTCCCCAGCACTGTTCCCATCCCCCCAATTCCCCAATAAAAATCTTTAAAAAAAAAAAAAGAAATGATATTCTTTATCCTTGTTAATATTCTTTGCTCTCTACTTTGTTTGACATTAACATAGTCACTCCAACTTTCTTTCTTGTTGATATCATGGTATATATTTTTCAATCCATTTTATCTATTTATGACCTTATTTTTAAAGTGTATTTCTTGTAGGCAGCATATAGCTGGGTCTTCCTTTTATATTTAATTGAATGATCTCTGCCTTTTAGTTAAGGGTAGATTTTTTACATTTAATGTGATTATATGGCTAGGTTTAAATCTATCATCTTGCTGTTTAATCTATCTCTTTTTTGTTTCCAAGTATGCTCACCTAGCTTCCCTTAACGACAACATCCCAACATAAGCAAGAATCACTGTCCTTTGTTGCTTGATGCCCAGTGTCTTGAAAACCATTGTTTCATATATTTTGTTTGTTTGTTGTTGAAGAGAAAATCCAGTCCCTGTTACTCCATATTGGCCAGAATCAGAAGACCTTGGCCTGAAGGGTCATATTGAGGTGTGCCAGGTTGGAATGATCTAAGAGAGAGAGGAAGAGGAGGAGAAAGGGCAAAGGGGATCATTGCCAGAGGGAAATCCTTGAGAAGTAGGAAGGATGTAATCCAGGTCCCTGGTAGAGGGTGTGACTTTACAAAGGAACTAGAATGCTTTCTCCATTATGACTAGCAGAAGGTCAGGAATGTGGGTCCAGGTGTAAGCAGATCAGTAGAAATAGCGGTTGGGAGAAGTGTCTTAATTTGGGTTCCCCCAGTAGCCCCTGAGGCAGGGGTTATGTGTAAGTTATTCACTGAAGAGGGGATCCCAGGAAACACTATTACTGGAGTGGGGAAGTTAAGACAGGAAGGGAAAGGCAGCAAATAAAGGCAACATTATCAAGCAAGTTACTACTGTGGGTAACTGGGCCTTAATGTGGGGAAAATGCCTGAGCTATCTGAAATTAAGAGACAGGAGAACTGGGTTATTTTTACATCAACTCCCATCAGTTCTTAGTTGATTGAGGGGTGTAAATTTCCCAGCCTGCACAGGGCACAGCAGACCAGAGAAAGATGGTAAGTGAGTTGAGTCTGGCCAGCCTGCCCTGAAATGGAAAGGTTGATAGGGGCATTGGTTGGGGCACTGACAGCATCTCAGCATGTCATCTTGCTGCTTGTGGATTCAGTTGTTAGTCTATCCAACATAAGGCAAGGCCATCATCTAAGGGTGGAGATTTGAGGAGAGAGGAAATGTCATCTGCAGCCAGGGTGTCCTAAGTGAGATTGCATGGACTCCATGTGCTATAGCTGTTGATCAGCCTTCATTGTAACACGTGTGCATGCACGCAGCCATCTCCCCCAGCATCCCCACAGTGCAGGGGCTATAGGGCTGTGTGTGGCATACAGACATGGTGAAGACATTAAGAAGCGGTGAAAAGAGCACTAAGTGTGGAGCCATGGGCCCTTGGTTTGGCCCCTGTGTGAGCTGTGGGGTGTCAAGAACTGATTTTCTAGTCAGTAAAATGGTACTAACTTATCTCCTAGGACTATTGTGAGAATGAAGAGAAACAGGGAATGTGAAACCATTCTTTTACAGCACTGTGCACACGGAGGAATTATTACTACTAGAGGCCACCTGGAACCTGTAAGATGCCCCAGAGAAAGAGTCACTAAGGATAAGCTCCCCAATAAAATTGATGCAAGACCACAAGAAAACCCCTGGGAGGTCAACTAAAGACTTGATATTGAGGGCCGGCCGAGTGGCGCGATGGTTGAGAACTCGCTTGGGATGCCAGAGGGCCCCGGTTCGGATCCCACATATGAGGGCCAGTGACACTGCCCTCTACAGCTAAGATGCTGAACAACAGCTCAACCTGGAGCTGGGCTGCCGTGAGTTGCCGGCGACGGCGTAGGCTGCAGCCCCTGTGGCAGTGGGTTGCCATGGGCTACCGTGTGTGGCCAGCAGCCAGCGTGAGTGGCCAGCAGCCGCAGTGAGCAGCCGTCTAGAAGCCGGCGACTGATCTGCCTCGCCAGGGAAGAGCGCAATGATGGTGCCAACTTGGGCAAGTGAAGCAACGTCCTCCACAACTAGATTGAAGAACAAAAACGACAGCAACTTGTCTGTTCCCCTTCCCCAATCCCCCAGCACTGTTCCCATCCCCCCAATTCCCCAATAAAAATCTTAAAAAAAAAAAAAGACTTGATATTGAAAGTGTGGTCTGTGGCTCAATAGTATCATCATCATCTGGGATCTTGTTAAAAATACAAAACTCAGATCCCAGAATTGAATTTGAATCTACTGAATCAGAATCTGCATTGTAACAAGATCCCCAGGTGGTGCGAATGTGCATTGAAGCCCGACACACAGTTGTCCTGTCGCTGGGCTCAGGGCTCTTTCCCTTACTCACCCCTCTGATTTCTGGGGCAGCTCAGCTGCCTCCACTTTAGATTTTGGACTCTAGTCAGAATCGGCTCCAGGGAGACACAGCCTGAATTACCCCTCCTCTTACTCCTTCACCAGGGCTTGGTAGTCTCATTGCTGAGCTGGAAAATTATTTTAACTATGTTTGGAATAATGATTCTGAAGAAATAAGAAATGGTAGAATCATGTTCAGTAAAGTTTGATAATGCATTTCTGGAATGTACCAACTAAAATGATTAAAATTAACAACAACAACGTCCTGTTGCTTAATTTATTTGAACTGCGGCAATTCGGAAACATCGTCAGTACCAAATGACTCATTCCCTGAGGGTTTTAAATAAGATTCTAAAATCACCACCCATGGTTTTCCTGCACTTTGATGTGACAGAACAAATGACAGCAGAGATGGGCACTGTCCCCTAAGCCCAGAATGGCTGATACATAAATATCTCACAACAATAACATCCTCATCCAAAAACAACCTGCAATAAGGATGTTATTTCTGGGATTAGCTTGTGCCTTTTAGTTAATAAGCATTTATGTACCTATGGGCAGAGCTCCAGGTTAGTCGGTGGGAGGTTGTACAGTTGATCAACAAACTTGTCGATGCCTCTTCCATAGGAGGTCCTGTTCTAAGGACATGAAGATGAATCCAACTCTAAAAGCAAAACTCTCATGGAGCCATAATAGAGGAGGTTAAGGAATAAGAGTCTGGAAAAGCATCCCAGGAGGTGACCTTGGAGATGAAGGGTGAGAAGGGGGTTTGGTCAATAATCAGAGTTGTGTATTTTATGAGGGAACAGCCTGCAAAAGGCCCAGAGAGGGCTTGTGAGAGTTCTTCCAGCAGGACAACAATCTAATGCTATGGAAGAAAAACTCAAGATAAGTAGCCCCTTGAATCATGTAACAAAACTATGGATAACTCCACAGAACCTGACAGAATGCTTTGTTGGCCTCTGGATGTGTAACAGCCTCCAGGTCACTGCTACCTAGTCACCCCACATCCAAGCCCCATTTCCTACCTCATCTTAGGGTGCTCTGCCTATTTCATTCTTCTACTCCCTTACCCTATTAATCTTTCAGCTTCAGCTCTGGGATTGTGTTTTTCTTTTCTTTTTTTTCTTTTCTTCTCTTCTTTCTTCTCTTCTCTTCTCTTCTCTTCTCTTCTCTTCTCTTCTCTCTCTTCTCCTTTTCTTTTCATTTGGGTTTCCACCCCACCCAAAAACCTGACCCTTCCTTTCCTCAGCATGGATGGGGGTGCCATGGACAGGGAGTAACACAACAGAACGCATGAATTAGAAGGAAAAGAGTTGATCTCGGTTTGGGACGATTTGAGGCTGAAGTACTTGTAGGAAATCCAGCTGGTGATGCCTCAAGGCAGTGGGTTTTGGATCAGGGAAGACACAATGATTGTAGATATGGATTTGAGACACATCATAAAATTAAAGCAAATGTATCTACCCACCTACCTGCTTCTGCCCCTGCACATCTTCCTCTCCTGCTGTAATGGATAAAGAACCCAGAGTCCCCACAAATCCCATCCATTCCCACTACTCAAGAACAGTGCTCCAGGATTCTCCTCTTCTGCATTATAAATGTTCTCCTCTCCATGAGATCAATCCCACCAGGAATCCCACTTCCTTAAAATATAAAAAAAAACAAAAAGCTCTTGACCCCCCTTGCCTTTTCAACAACTGCTCCGTATCTCTGCTCCTTATAGCCACTCATTGAGTTATCTGCATTGTCAGTCTCCAGTTCCCTCCACACTTTCCCTCTTCTAGCTTTTCTCCCCAGCTCCACCAGAACTGCTCTTCCCAAGGTCAACAATGACTTCACATGGCTAACTCCACAGTCCTCATCTTATTTGACTCAGCGGCTTTCTTCATCTGTTTCCAAGACACTACACTCTCCATCTCCAGCTCCATCTCCCATCCTTCAGTCTCTTCTGTGGTTCTGCGTCCTCTTCCTGCACCCAGGGAGCAGCCCTGGGTCTCTTCTCTTTTTGGCCTATCTACCTGACTTCTCCACTTGATATCTAATAAGCATCTTGAATTCAATTTATCCCAAACTGAGCCCTTGATATCCTCTTTCAAAATGAGATCCTCCCACAGTCTTTTCCATCTCAGCGACTGGCCATTCTACTCTTCCAAGTTGCTCAGAACAAAACCCTGGTGTTGAGAGTGATATCAGCAAAACTGAAGAGTAGGTAGCTCTAAGTTACCATCCTCCCACATTGAAAATATTGAAAAACAAGCAGAAACAGAACGAACTTTGTCAGAACTCTAAAAATAGTCTAAGGTTTATAGTAACAACCAAATGCTGAATCAAGAAAATGGCAACTTGAAGGGCACGATAGTTAAAAGGGACTGATGGAGGTGGGAATGGGAAGTTATTTATAATAGGTACAGAGTTTCAGTTTGGGATGATGAAAAGTTTTGAAGATGCATAGTTGTGATGATTGTGCAATATGAATGCACATAATGCCACTGAACTATATACTTAAAAATGGATGGTTAAAGTGGCAAATTTTATGCTATATATATTTTATCGCAATAAAAAAATAAGAAAAAAAACTGTAGAAACCTTTATGGCATTTTTACTAGCCTTTGCTCTACCCTCTCCCTGGCTCAGCAGCAGTCTTGAAGATGTCAGCCCATGTTACCAGTGTGAGGCCCTGGTCCCTGGCTCTGGGATCACAGCATACTTACTTGAAAATTGTGTACATCTGCTCTAACCTGCTTTGGGGCTATTTGAACAACTAATGCAAGGCACTTGTCTCTTATCTCCACATCATAATATTCAAATGTTCACTTTTCAACAACAAATCACAAATACACAAATGAACAGGAAAGTATGCCCCATTCAAAGGAACAAAATTAATTGACTGAAACAGTCTCCAAGAAAACCCAGACATTGGACTTATTACACAAATACTTCAAAATAACTCTTAAATATGCTCAAAGAACTAAAAGATAACATGGATAAAGAACTAAACAAATAAGGAAAGGGACGTAAAAGTGATGTATGGACAAAATGAGAATGTCAATAAAGAGAAATTATAAAAAGAAACCAAACAGCAATTCTTGAGATGAAAAATATAATTACTGAAATGAAAATTTCATGGAAAACAGTATAACAATACCTTAAAAAATTAAAAATGGAACTATCATAGGATGCAGCAATCCCACTGCTAGGTATATCCAAAGAAAATGAGATTGGTATCTCGAAGAGATATCTGTACTCCCATGCTCATTGCAGCATTATTCGCAGTAGCCAAGATATGGAAACAACTCATCTACCAATAAATAAATGTATAAAGAAAGTGTGACACACACACACACACACACACACACACACACACACACACACATGGAATATTATTCAGCCTTTAAAAAGAAGGAAATCCAGTCATTTGCAACAACATGGATGAACCTGGAGGACATCATGAGAAGTAAAATAAGTTAGACACAGAAAGACAAATACTGCATGATATCATCTATATGTGGAATCTAAAAGCGTTAAACTCATAGAAGCAGAGCATAGAATGGTGCTTGCCAGGGGCTGGGGAAATGGAAAATATTGGTAAATAAATTTTTTAAAAACCTTCACTAGAGGGGTTCAACATAAATTTTGAGCGTGCAGAAGACAGAATCAGTGATCCTGAAAATAGGACAACTGAAATTTTCCAGTCCAAGGAACAGAAAGAAAAAAGAATGAAGAAAAGTGAACAGAGCCTACACGACCTGTGAGACATCATCAAAAGGATCAATATATTCATTTTGGAAGTTCCAGAAGGAAAAGCAAGAGAAAATGGGGCAGAAAGAATATTTGAATAAATAATAACTGAAAACTTCCCAAGTTTGATGAAAGACATGAATCTACACATTCAAGTTCAAAGAACTCTAAGTAGGATAAACTCAGGTATAGGGCTCCTCAAAAAGATTAACATTTCTCACCAGAAACCATGAAGCCCAAGAGGCAGTGAGATAACATACTTAAAGTGCTAAAAAACAAACAAAAAACTATCAACCAAGAATCTAATATTTGGCAAAACTGTCCTTCAAAAATGGGGGAGGGGGCCAGCCGAGTGGCTCAGTTGGTTAAGAGCTCGCTCAAGAGTTTGAGCTCTGAGCAACAGTGGTTCGAGTCCAGCCCGAGCTGAGCAGCCGCTGAGCTGCCAACAGGTAGCAGGATGGCTCAGCTAAAAAAAAAAAAAAAATGGGGGAGAGGGGGTGTCCGGTTAGCTCAGTTGGTTACAGCATGGTGCTGATAACACCAAGGTTGCCGGTTTGATCCTCACATGGGCCACTATGAGTCGCACCCTCCTTAAAAAAAAAAGAGGGAGAAAATAAGACATTCCCAGGTAAACAAGAGCTCAGGGAAATGCTAAACGGAGTCCTTCAAGTTAAAAGTCAGTATTATTGTATTTTTGGTTTCTAACTCTACTTTTTATTTCCTACCTAATTTAAAAGACAAATGCATAAAATAATTATAAGTCTATGTTACTGGATACACAATCTATAAAGGTGTAATTTGGGGCCGGCCGAGTGGCGCGATGGTTAAGAACTCGCTTGGGATGCCAGAGGGCCCCGGTTCGGATCCCACATATGAGGGCCAGTGACACTGCCCTCCGCAGCTGAGATGCTGAACAACAGCTCAACCTGGAGCTGGGCTGCCATGAGTCGCCGGCGACGGCGTGGGCTGCAGTCCCTGTGGCAGTGGATTGCCATGGGCTACCGTGTGTGGCCAGCAGCCGCAGTGAGCGGCCGTCCAGAAGCCGGCGACTGATCTGCCTCTCCAGAGAAGAGCGCAATGATGGTGCCAACTTGGGCCAGTGAAGCAACATCCTCCACAACTAGATTGAAGAACAAAACGACAGCAACTTGTCTGTTCCCCTTCCCCCAACTCCTCAGCACTGTTCCCATCCCTCCAATTCCCCAATAAAAAAAATAAAATAAAAAAAAATAAAAAAAATCTTAAAAAAAAAAAAAGATGTGATTTGTGGTGACAACAACATAAAAGCAGGAAAAAGCTGTATAGAGGCAGAGTTTTATATGCTATTGAAATTAAGTTGGTATCAATTCAAACTAGATTGCTATAAATCTAGGATGTTCAATGTAACCTCCACGGTAACCACAAAGGAACTATCTAAGTATCTAAAAAATATACACAAAATAAATGAGGAGATCAAACCATTTCAGTAAAATCAACGAAACACAAAAGGCTGGAATGGTAAAAATGAGGGATTAAAAAAAGGCATGAGTCAGCTATAATTTAATAAAATAATATAATTTAATATATATATAGTCACAGGATGTGGAGTATAGTGTGGGGAGTGGAGTCAATGGAACTGTAATAGATATTATGTATGATATGGGGGGGTGGGTGGATTGGGAGAGTGGGGTTGTCACTTTGTGAGGGGTGAAAAGTATAACTACTGCATTGTTTTGTACACCTGAAAAAAAAAGGCATGACATATGGAAAACAAATACCAAACAGCATAAGTAAATCCTTCCTTATTGGTAATTACATTAAATGTAAATGGATTAAACTCTCCAATCAAACAGCAGAGATTGGCAGATTGTATTTTTTTAAAATCATGATCTAATATCCTATCCATGAGACTTTAGATCCAAAGACACAAATAGGTTGCAAGTGAAAAGGTGGAAAAATATATTCCAGGCAAATGGTGACCAAAAGACAGCTGAGGTGACTATATTAATAGGAGACAAAATAAATTTTAAGTAAAAAACTGTTATAAGACACAAAGGAGGACAATAAATAAAGGGGCTGAGTCATTGAGAAGATATAACAATTATAAACAATTTATAAACATATAAACAGAGTGCCAAAATATCTGAGGCAAATATTAACAGAACTAAAGGGAGAAATAGACAGTTCCATAATAATGGAGACTTGTGGAGACTTCAGTACACCACTTTCAATCATGGATAGAACATCCACAATGAACTGAAGATAGAAATCAATAACAGACGGAAAATTGGAAAATTCGCAAATAGGTGGAAATTAAATGACACACTCCTAAACAACTAATGGTTGGAAAAAAATCACAAAAGAAACTAGAAAATTCCTTGAGATGAATAAAAAAAACAAAAACAAAACAAACCACAACATACCAAAATTTATGGAATGCAGCAAAAGCAGTACTTAGAGGGAAACTTACAGCTGTAAATGCCTACATTAAGCAAGAAGAAAAATCTCAAATCAGTAACTTAACTTTACACCTTGAGAAACTAGAAGAAAAACTAAACCCAAAGCTAGCAAAAGGAAGAAAATAATAAACAACAGAACAGACATAAATAGAGAATAGAAAAATAGAGGATATGGATGAAACCAAAAGTCAGTTCTCGAAAAAGATCAATAAAATTGACAACCCTTTAGTTACTACTGACAAAGAAAACAGAAGACGCAAATAAGTAAAACCAGAAATTAAAGCAGGGACAGACTGCTGTTCTTACAGAAATAAAATGATTATAAGAATACTATGAACAATTATACACCAACGAATCAGATCAACTAGACGAAATGCACAAATCCTAGAAATACACAAATTACCTAAACTGACTTAAGAATAAATGGAAAATCTCAACACACCTATAACAAGAAAAGATTGATCACTAATCAAAAACCTCCGAACAAAAAAAATTCCAAGACCAGATGGCTTTCCTGATGAATTCTACCGAATATTTAAGGAATTAATGCTAATCTCAAACTCTTCTAAAAAGTAACATAAGTGGGAACACTTCCTAACTCATTTTCTGAAGCCAGTATTACCCTGATACCAAAGCCAGCTAAAGACATAAGAAAATTACAGGTCAATGTCCCTCATGAATATAGATAACAAGCATACTCAACAAAATATTAGTAAATTGAATCCAACAGTGTATTAAAAGGATTATAAACCATAACCAAGTGGGATTTATAATAGGAATGAAAGAATAGTTCAACATAAGAAAATCAATCCATTTACATTAATAAAATGAAGGGGGAAAAATCCACATGATCATCTCAATTGATGCATTTCACAAAATCCAACACTTCTTCATAATAAAAACACTCAGAAAACTAGGAATAGCTTCCAGTTCTCTCTCTAACCTTATATTCTACTGCTGCCTCCCTCCCCCTCCATTCACTCTGATTCTATCTCCTTACTCTCTTTACTGTTCCCTCCACCTTGAGCATCCTTCCTACAGAGAGCAGCCTGGCTGACTCCCTCAGTTCCTTCAGGGTTTTTCTCAAGTCGCCTTTTCAGTGACCACTTCCCTGTTCTATCCTGTCTAAAATTTCACACCCATAGACTCTGGAAGTTCATATTCTCCTTCTCTATATTTTCTCCTTATTATAACTAAGATACTATGTTTTTTTAAATTTATATTTATAGCCAATTTAGAATATAAGCTACATAGGGCAGAGTATTCCAACCCCCTACCCCCCCCCACACACACACACACAATTTTGTTCACGGCTGTATCCCTAGCAGCTAGAACTGTACCTGGGACATAACTGCTCAGCAAATATACATTCGATGATTTAATTAATCAGTCCATATATAGGTGGAGGTTGCAACCACAGTATAGACGACAGCCTCAGGAAGATTGTGCAGAGTGAGTAAGGATGCGGGTTGAGCACAGACCCCGGTGAGCTCTACCATGCAAGGAAAAAGCAGTAGATCCCATGGAGAACCAAGTAGAATGTTATGGACTAAAATATGAGAGTGAATCTTATCAAGATTATCAATGATCTCACTAAATTCTAACAAACTTGAATATTGAGCCTTGAGATTCAGTTCAAGGGTGTAAGAGAAAAGGAATGGAGAAAGTGTGGCACCTCTCACTTTAGGCTGAGTTTTGTTTTTAGAATAACTCTCTAGAATATTGACTTTCAAGGACTCACTGAGAGGCACATTGTGAGAGATTACAAAGGAACCGTCACCTTGTGTGATGGAGCACATCTGTAATTCCTATTATGTGTATACAAGAAATTGGGTAACATCAAAAACATGTGAATCCTTAGGGCCGGCTGAGTGGCTCAGTTGGTTAAGAGCTCGCTCAAGAGTTTGAGCTCTGAACAACAGCGGTTTGAGTCCCGGCCCTCCACAAATAGATTGAAACAACTGCTTGACTTGAAGCTGATGGGTCCTGGAAAAACACACAGTTCCCCAATTAAAAAAAAAAAGGCAAATATACTTTTTTGTTCTGATGGACCAACGTAACCCCAAATATTTTGTGAATATAGTAATTCATTTTGCCAGCTCCAATGCCTGAAGACTTCTCAGTAATGTCTCATTGTTTTTAGAATAAAGGCCCAAATATTTATCACAACCCACAAGATCCACATAATTCAGTCTCTACTTTCTGCTCCCGCCACATGGGCTGCCCTTGCTCTCCATGCTGCTGCCACACTGGCCTGCTCAAAGCTCCCCTCCGATCATGTCATTCCCACCACAGGGCTTTCGTACCTGCTATCCACCTGCCTGGGCGGCTGTCTCCCCTCCTCTCTGCCTTAAATCTTCCTTTAGATCACAGCATAAGCATGCCTTCCTGAGGGAAACTCCCCAGCCTCCCCATTTCTGTGCACCACATATTTCTTTATCACAGCACTTAGCCTAGGACAGTTAGTTGTGATCTTGAATAACGTATTTCCTTTACTCGGCTGAAGCTCAATAGGGTAGGGGTTTTTCGCCCTGGCTGACAACTATATGTATCCCCAATGTCTATGCATGGAAAGCACCTGGTAACTATCTGTTAGAAGAAAGGCAAGATGCCAGAGAAAAATTGGGGAGAGGGGGGAAGATTGCTTATCTATCAGTCTTTTTTAAAGTGGGAATTAGATATTGTGGCATTATAATTCATTCTATCTTCTGCTGTTTTAAGCCTGTTAGAGCTCACATGACTTGTCCGGATTCAAACCCAGGCTTGTCCAGTTCAAAAAAAAAAACAACAAGCATGTTCTTTTCAGTTACAGTTTGCATGTGTGAGCAAGGAAGAGGGAAGAAGGCGGAGCAAGCCTTCTCACAAGTACAGATCTGATCCTATTGTGTTTCTTCTTTTAAGTATATAGGTCATCAAACCTCACTTACTTAAAGGCTTACAAGCCTGCAAGCAGAGGCAGCAGACAGTGTTTCCACTGTCCTTTCTTGGAAAGGCCTTACTTATATGGTGCTTTTTCACTCTACTTCCTCTTATCTGGGATTTGTGACACATACGTGAACTCAAAAAACAAACCTGAATTGAGTACCTCTGTGTGAACACATCTAAGGCTGGTGAGGAGAGGATGTAGACGAACTCCAAGTTCCTCTGCCCTTCCTAAAGCCAGGCTTGTGTAGGGTGAAACACACTCCTGTAGAAAGCAGCAGCTCAGGCTCAGCATGATGCCTATTAGCATCATTATTAATGTGTTTTGGTACATCCTTTGTCTCTGAGTTTTCTGTTTATACAGTGGGAGTGGTATAAATGCTAGACTTCAAAACTAGTGGCACCTAACTCCGTGCCTGGTATTTTACATGCATCCTGTCATCTGGTCCCCATAACAATCCTGCGGGGTCAGAAACACTCAGGTTGTGTTATGGGGAATGTGACTTGCTCAGGTTCATACAAGCATAAACAGAGGAGCCTGGGACTCAAATCCAGGCCACCTGACCACTAGTTCCTTTGTACGTTTCCTATCCTAGCAGGCTACTGAGAGAGCTGCCTCCCAAAGAAATGTTTTTAAAAGCATTTTCAAAAATAAAGCTCTATACAGTTTCAAGAACGTTAAGCAATTTTTTACATTGGTGAACTAGAACTTGATTAAGATTTTAAGGGCGATGAATAAAGACTCAATAAAAAAGTAAGTTACTTTTTGGTTAAGAGTCTTCATATTTTCTGTGTTTCAAAAGTGCTCAACTTAAATAATAAAATAGAAAATAATTCAACTGAAGAATGGGCAAAAGACATGAACAGACGTTTCTCCAAAGATCTATGAATGGCCAATAAGCAAATGAAAAGATGCTCATTAGCCATCAGATAATGTAAATCAGAACCACAATGAAGTACGACTTCACACACTAAGATGGCTAGGATTGAAAAGACAGTAACAAGTGCTAGCAGGAATGTAGAGAAATTGGAACTCTCCTACATTGCTAAGAATGTAAAATGTGCAGATGCTGTGGGCAAGTTCGGCAGTTCCTCAAATCATTAAACCTAGCTACCGGCTGTACTGATGGGGTAGGTAGAAAGGTAGAAACGAGCAGAAGGAGGGAACTAGCCCATTAGGAGGCCCTTTGCAGCTGCTCCTACTTATCAAGTAGCTACGTATGTCATTAGAAAAAGGGGGGGAAATGCTGAAAAGAGAGGGAAAACATCCCATTTATCAGAATGTACATCCTGCTCCTCAGGACCATACAATCACAGTTTACCCCTTTTTAATGAGCTTCTCCAATAAATCACAGGAAATTGACGAGTTCACGTTTGCACCCTAGGAAACAGCCTTGGCAACAAGAAGGGAGGATGAGAAACACCAGCAGAAAAGAAAGATACTGTAGAGGGAGATGGGGAGACAATTCTACCCATAAAAATAAAAACCCTCACACAATGTGAGGAGGCTGCTTCCCTCTGTTGGGTCAGCCCACTCCCATGTCTAATAAACCTTGCTTTTTCTGCAACTTGTTTAATTCTGTCTTGACTGAATTCTTTCCTTCGAGAAGAACCAAGGAAAAATGTCACTAACAGTATGACACAACAATTGCACTCCTAGATATATATCCAAGAGAATTGAAAACATAGGTAAAACTTGTACACAATTTTCACAGAAGCATTATTCATAATAGCCAAAAAGTGGAAACAACTCAAATGTTCATCAACTGATGAATGGATAAATGAAATATGGTATATCCATGTAACGAAATATTACTGAGCCATGAAAAGGAATAGAGCACTGATATATGCTACAACATGGATGCACCTTTGAAAATATTATTGTAAGCGAAAGAAGTCAGTCACAAAGACCACATATTGTTTGATTTCATTTATACAAAATGTCCAGAATAGGCAAATCCATAGAGACAGAAGGTAGTTTAGTGGTTGCCTAGGGTTGGGGTGGTGGTGGGAAGGGGTGGGTTTCAGGGGTGACGGCTAAGGGGTACAGGGTTTCTTTTGGGGGTTATGCAAATGTTCTAAAGTTGATTGTAGTGATGACTGCCCAACTCTGTGACTATAATAAAAACCAGTGAACTGCATACTTTAAATGGGTAAATTATATGGCATGCGAATTAATCTTAAAAAAGCTATTTTTAAAAAAGTCTCTAAGTTCACCAAAAACTGCATGTGTAATATGAAGTATTTATCAAAGTTGACTTTAAACCAAATGCAATTTTCTCATCAATGCCTATAACAGTTGTTAGAATAATTTTGTAGCATCTGCTTCATAACCTCTGAATATCTTTCACAGGGGTGGCTTAAAATTACATTTAATTCATGGACTTAAAACATGAAATACTAATGCTAAGACCTTAAGGGAGAGGATACCTGGAGATCCATATATGGTATCACCATTTACTTAATCAAGAACCTTAAGAGTCACTCGTTTCCTCCTTCCTTTAATCCTCGCATCCATGTCATCAGCAGGAAGCCCTGTTTGTAAACTCCATAAGGGTGGGTAGGATTTTCTATTTATTCACTATAGTATCCCTGGTGCTTAGAACAGTACCTGGCATACAGGAGATGCTTAATTAATATTTGTTGAGTAAAAGAATTCATGCTGTCCTTGAAATTAACACTTTTAAGAGAACAAAATTTTTAAATCACTCATTTGATCATTTGTTAATATATATACTAATTTTTTTTTAATGTAGACTATAGAAGTTTCATTTACCATCCCGGTTGCTGAAACACATTAAGGCTAAATTCTCAAAGGGACACAGGTATGCTATGCTGCCAGAATATGCAGAAGTAGAACATAATAATTTTATTCAAGTTTGCTCTTGTTACCTGATCCACAAATATTTAAAAGATTTTATTTTATAAAAACTTATATCTGTAAGTAATGGATTGACCATAACACAGGGCTTGACCTGCAATATATGGATAGACTGAGGGGCCGAGGAACTCCTGAAATTGTATGGAAAATCTAATGTGTAGATTGGCATGTGCATCTTTTTGATGAGTTCATAGTGTGATCAGATTTTCAAAGAAGTCTATTACCCGAGAGGTTAAAAAATTACTTAGCTAGAAACAGTCACAAAGTCTTTTAAACATGAATTTGTACAATAAAATAATATCCAACAGCTCCATCTATGGGTAAGTCATTATCAGCAAACAGAAAAAATGACAACTACCAGAGATCAGTGCATCTTACGAATGCTTGTGTTTAAATCTTCAGTGTCACTCTAGTGGGAATTTATTAACTATGGTATCACAGTTTTTTTTCCATATAGATGCAAAAATTGGGAGACTGTTGATGAGTTCTACTTACAGTACTTCAGCACCAAAAAACTGGGCAGTTATGCTGATATATGTATGTACAGTTCAACATTTGTCAGTCTTAAAATGCTTATTTATAGTGAAATCTATATAAAACCGTTAAAAATTTTTCTATTTACATTTCTTTAAAAATGAAAAGTATAGTTTCCTTTGCCACAACTTGTCAAAACGGACGCTTAGCCTCCCACCCTCCTACCCCTCACTCTACTTGTGACAGTGATCACAAGACCCAGACATATTGCTTGAACAAACTGTCCTAAAAAGGTAGAATGCTTAAAAACATTACATTTAGAACTGTAAATGAACTTTTTATACATTTCAAAGGGGTTAAACAAAAGTATGTGAAAGTTTTTTTCAAAGTCTCAGTCCAACATGTATGTGCAATTTCATTGTAAAGATAGCATCACATGAATAATCAGTTTTCCTGAACATAACTGAACATTTCCTTTGAGTCAGAAAATGTTTCTTTTTCCTGTTTCACAATGAAACATTTCCTCATAAGTTTTCTTAAAGGGGATGGGGGGTGGGGGGTGTGGGGTAGGAGGTGGAAAGGTAGGCAATCCTGGTTTACAGGAAATTTGTCAGAAGGAATACAGCCTGCTCTAAAAAGTTTACATTTAAATAAATAGAAGGCAAGTGTGCCACCTAGAGCACAAAAGAACAACAACACAATAAATTAGCATAGAATTGGTAAGACTGTACAAGCCGCCCAAAAGCACTTCCCACTGGTTAGGGGTCTGATTTCCACCATCCAACAGGGATTCTTCAATGCCAATATTTTCCTAGTTATTTTATAAACTATGAACTGAGCAAATGTAAAAATGTTAACCAATTCAGTACTTCCATGGATTTGCAAAAACATACAAGATTTTTAAAAAACTGTTCCTGACACACTGTTTCAAAATACAAAGTATTCACATTCTCCTTTTTCGATGGTGTTTGCTCGGTAGAAACCAGTTGAGGAGCATTCACAGGAAAAGTCTCTCTCCACTGCAAGACAAACTTTTCCATCAGCCATGGACCAACAGAGGGAGAATACTCGGTCTTATGTTACTGTTGATGTGCATTTCTTTTTTTCCTTTTTTTTTTTTTTAAAAAGTACATTCTCCTGTGAGTTTTATCCTGTTTTGAAATGCTGCTCCCGCAGCAATTCTTGTTGAAACACTGCTGTTTCAGGGTCTATAGCTGAAGCATGGGCAAAGTGCTCTTTTTAGACATCAAAATACAAGGGCTTCCCTGGACACTTGGTAACCAAGTAGGTTTTAAAGTGCACTCCTGTGTCCAAAACACTAGGACCGTTCAGCAGAGCTCTGAGAGGGGCTGGGCTCAGTTCCATCCTCTGTGCTACTGTCTATGTCCTGCTCCATTGCTGTCTCATCATCATCCAACTGCTGACTGGTGAAGTTGTTCAGCTCAAGGAGCCCACTGGGCTCTACCACCACATTGGAGCTGGAGTGACAAGGAATAGCATACTGGGGAATGGCCTGGTAGAGAAGACACAGGAGAAAAGCTTTAAGGTAAGAAAAGGGAACAGAAGAATTTATTTCCCCAACACTAAAGAAGCAAAAAAGGGTTCTGACATTTATTGGACAACTACTATATGCCAGGCACTGTGCTAGGTGATTTCACATGATATTATCCCCATAGCAAGACTATAAGGAAAATGTTATTCCCATTTTACAAATGAGGAAACTAAGAGGGTAAGTGATTTAATCAAGGTCACACAGTTGCTCAGGGTTAATGTCAAGATTCAAATACAAGTACTACAAAGTGATCTTCCTACTCCTTGATGTCTCCTTCTAACAAAGGAGGCTGTCTGTGCCTAATGCGAGACAGACTTTGAAGGCCATTTTCATTTCTTCAAAAAGCAAATTTCAAATTTAATCTTGCTCATTATTATCAGTAAAATGAATGATTAATTTGCTGATACTACAATAGTATTGTAAGCCCTTCAGTAACCCTTTGATAGGTTCAAAGGGGGAATTATCCGTTTGAGTCACATTGTAACAATCTTTATTAAAAATGGGTATAGAGAGGACAAAACTATCTTTTTAATAATAAAAATAACAAGGATAAACACATATTATGACCATATTGCCTTGTCATATTCTTCTTTCTCATCTTTATTAGACATCTTTTTAAACGGTATTCAGTTCATATCATACCCTTCTTAAAACTCTACAGTTGTTTCCTGTTGTACTTGCTTTAAAACCAAACTTCATGGCTCCGGCCTTATGCCAAACTCACTTGTACTAGTTCTTCCCCTCTTTCTGGAATACTCTGCCTCCAAATGGCTGGTTCCCTCCTGTCATCTGCATTTTAGCTCAAATTCTTAGAGTAAGAAATAAACTTTGTGAAGTCTTCCTTCTATGAACATCAACCAGAATTCTGGGTTGGTCAGTCCAACCCCCCACTTCTATTACGCTCTTTTACATTTTCTTCATTGTATTTATTATGTTCGTTAAAGTTTTTTCTCACCCTTAGAATGTAACATGAGAGTATGGATCAGAACACACATCTTGACTATCTTTTCATTGCTAGAGTCCCAGAGCTTTGAATAAGACCTGGCACACATCAGATGTTCAATAAACATTGGCCAAATGAATAATTTACCTTTAACATTAAAATTCTAGAGCAAAGTTGACTAGAAGCACTTTGAAATATAATGGACCAAAAGAACCCTCTACTGGGTAGAGATGTGAATTTAATTTTATTATTATCAAGAAAATATTGTAAGGTGCCTAGAAATTGATTCTAGGATGGTGGTGTGGTTTTTTTTGTTTGTCTCCCCCACCCCTGTTTTATATAGCTAATCATTGTGACAAAGTTTCAGAGTCAAGAGACTAGGATTTTTGTTCAGCTCTGGCTCTGGCCTGTGGACCACTGAGTAAGTAACTTCACTTCCTTGAGCTTTGGTTTAAGCTCATGTAAAATAAGATAGTTGGAGAAGATATGTTCCCGAGATCCTTGCAGCTCTAAAACTCTATGAATTTCATATATACACAGAGACTCCTTCAGGATAGAAAATATATTCACCTTGTTTACTACTCTATCCTCAGCACCTAGCACAGTGCCTGGAACACAGAGGTTAAATAATACATGTGGAATGAATGAACAAATGAATGAACAAATGAATAAAATACACATTATCTGTCTACAAATAACAATGATTTTTCATTTAAAGCATTTAATACCAAACACACTGAATTTTTATAGGATATTTCTCAAGTAATCAAAACACTTCTGCATACTTCTTTCACTCATCTCTATAGGTATTTCACTGAATCAGTAAAATCAGTACTTCAGGTCAGAGCTAAGAATAACTAATATGATCTGAAAATGTTCTAACAGTGCATTAATAACAATTATAATAACAGGGGCTGTCTTTATTGATAATTATTCTATATCAGACACTTGACCAGTTGCTCTATATACAGCTTTTCACCTAATCCTCAGAACAACCCAGTGAAGTAAATGTTATTGCTTCCGTTTCATAGATAATGAAACTGAAGTAGAGGTTAACTCTGTTCTTCAAGCCAAAATTCTGGGAAGGAGTGCAGGTGAGATTCAAATCTAGGCATTTCTGTCTCCAAAAACTTGGTTTTTAGTCACTATGCTGCCCTTCCCCGACATTGCAATCTAAAACATGGTATAGATGTTAAAAGTTATTTGAGTATTCTGTAGAGAAACTATTCATTAGCTATTATGTTTGATATGTGAAACAAACTATATTTTAACCCCTGTTCATAAAGTGCAGAAAATAACTTCCAAATAAGCTATTCAAAATTATTTTCGATTTAGTGCGTATACCAATTTAAACCCCCAGGAACTAATACATTTTAGTAAGAATAGTAATAGCTACCATTTATTGGGCAATCACCACAAGTCAGGTACTGTGCTAGGTGCTTCATCTCAATTTTGCGTAATCCTTACATCCATCATGTAAAGTTGGCATCCCTTATTCCCATTTTACTGAGGAAACTAAGGCACAGTGAGGTTGAGTACCCTTGCCAAGTCACACAGTGAATGGCAAAGCCTGGAAACCATTCTTTTTTCACTATACCATACCTCCTTTGGGGGGGGGGGAATCCCTTTGTCAAGGGTTATTTAATTCACTAACATTTGTTTTTATAGAGAGGAACAAATTATGTGAATAATTCAATGGCCAGTTCTATTTGCCTTGAAGCATTTCCCCCATACTTAATTACATTGTATTTGGCATAATATTGGTCAATGTGCATTCTCTCGTAGCTTGGCATCATGAAAAAGGGAAAGTTTACCACAGGAACTTCCGAGTCACACAATAGTGAATCTCTGGTAAATCCTAGACTATCCACATTTCAGTAAATCCAAATTCTCAATTAACTAAAATGTGCTACTCTGATATCTTATGTATTAGTTTATCAAAAAGTGACAACTGTCAAGAAAACAGCCTGATACCCTGGAAGGAGAAAGGGAAATAAAACATAACTTCTAAGGGGTAGTCTGGACGAAGTGATTCATCAGTCTTGCTCTATTATGCGTGATGAAAGATGAGTTTTAGAATGATGGGAATGTGAGACATTTTGTTCACTAGCCTGTACTTACCAGGGAAGGACAGTAACCATAACAAGATTTTTCAATAACAATAATTAAAATCAACAGCAAAGCTTTATGGTTAATCCCAAGTTAGATATAAAATTAAATTACTTAGAAATATTCTCTTAAAATGTTTCTCCAGACATTTCAGTTAATTAAGGTTTTATTGTCCTGAAAACCGTAAATTTGGATCAAGATCAAGAATTGTGTTTTTCCAAGGAAAGAGTGCCTGAAATGTACTTGAAACAGAAGTACAACCCAGTTATATCCCAGAAGTGTTTGAGCAAAGATTGGGGAGCCCGAAGTTTGACCCCAGGAAGTTACGGATCTTTGGGGATGACCTGCTGAATTAACACTGGAAAGTGTGGCTTGCATCTATAAATCAAGCTGACATATGGGCTCAGGGCCCTTGGTTGCTTCTAAGGTGTGCTATGTGATAACACCCATAAATTTTCTAGGACTCTCTTCTAAAAAATAAATATAAAATCATATATTTGTAACAAGTATCAATAAAATTTGTCAAATGCCATCTCAAAGACAATCTCTATGTCTTTTCCCCATCTTGGCCTGACTCTTCCTGTGACATCCCCAAACACACCAAACCCACCACCCCCAAGATGCCCAATATTCTTATGTTCTTTCCAATTCTTACCTGGATGATAATTTCTGCTGGGCTCTCTTCAGCTTTCTTTTGGCCTACATTCTGAATACGCATGAACTGGCCTGCCGTAGGCGCTCCTGGTGCATCAATTTTTCTTGTCGTTAGGGGAGGGCCAGCAGCAGATGGACTTGAACAGGACTCTCTACATTTCTGTTGCTGGGGAGTGGAATTCGCCATCCCTGCCACCACCACATGGGTGGAGGACAATGATCCTGCTTCACCAGTGAGCATACTAGTGGCAAGAGCCTTCTTTGGGGGATCCACTACCATATGCTCTACATTTGTATCAATCTGAGCTTCCATCAAAGACATTTTCAAAATGTCTGACACTGCTGTCTTCTCAGAGGCCTGAATGGGAGATATGCTTGTAACTGGTGATGTCAGCTTAGGCACAGAACTGCCACCAGTTATCTTTGTAACTGTGG
The DNA here is from genome assembly GCF_001890085.2 of Hipposideros armiger. Classification (NCBI taxonomy): domain Eukaryota; kingdom Metazoa; phylum Chordata; class Mammalia; order Chiroptera; family Hipposideridae; genus Hipposideros; species Hipposideros armiger. The sequence goes on along the minus strand of NW_017731482.1, from coordinate 3,526,232 downwards.
GTGGCTGGCGCCCCTCAAAAGTTATCTTTGTAACAGAGGATCCTTGGGTTATAATTGGCTGCTCCACCTGAAAACAAATTGGGGTTGTGTGTGTTACAGCTACATCTCTTTGAGAAAACCTATCAAACACCCTAGACAATATGGCAAAAGAAACATTCCTGCGGTATACTAGGAAGACATTTCGAAGCTTGGTGTTTCAATAAGAGGACTGGATGGGAAAGTATATCTGGTTACTTTTAAGGAACCTAGGGAGAGAGGAGGAGTTGAAAGAACCTTTGTTCAGCCAGCCAAGGTTCATAGCAGTAAAGGGGAAAAAAGTCACAGCAGCCTTGTTTTCCTTTGAGATTTATATTCCCCATACAACCTGTCTCAAATTATTTCATATAATTTTCGACTTCTTAAAATAAAAAGGTTTTTAAAAAATCTTTTGCTTCAAAATACATTTATACAAACATATGCTATGTATATGTATTTATAATACACACCCACATTACTACAAAGCCACTGATTTTCCCTAACATAATTTTTCTTTTGAATATCCACAGATAATTCCTTTGTAATCTAGAAGATAATTTATTAACTAGATGGTGATGATATAAACTACAAAGGAAGACATTCAGTCAAGCTCCTTAAAAGACTAGTTTACTTAGCATTACTGCCACAGAAATAAGAGTTTACAGGCATGGAAATAAATAATTTATATCTAAAAAATAAATTTAAGGATATCGCTTCTATGCACTGTTGATCAATGCTGAAGTGATTTCATTAAAAACTGCCTGGAAAATCAAGTTCTGAGGGCTATGCTTTTTCTCTTCCTATAATAATGTGCGCATTTCTTCCCTAAAGTCAACCTTCTGACGGGGCAAATTAACACCAGTGTACCGAGGCTTTCGAGTTTCCTCTTGCCAGGAGAAAGCACTGCTAATCACAATAGGATCGTGATGGTCTCATTTTTTCCGTGAACAGAGAAGTTTAACTTTGCATGCTATCAATATTCCGTTACCTGGCTTGTCGGCTGTTTCTCTGACGAGGCTGGGAGCGGCATTTGGCTCTGGGGGGTTTGGGGTTGCACGTAGATTTTTGGTTGGTTCGGAGCCTGCTGCAGTTTAGGGAGGGGCTGCGTGGTTTTCACTGCGAGCACCTGTACTACAGTTTGCGGGGGCTGTGCCATTAAGGTAGGAAGCTGCCTGTCTTTGGCCACCATGGGATGCTGTGTGTGCTGTACATCTGGCTTGGGCTGTGCTTGTTCTTGCTGGAGAGGGGTGAGTTTTTGATGCCTGATGGAAAGCTGGGGCATTTGCGGGAGTTTGTGCTGGAGCTGGTCTGCCTGCAGGTGGATGGTCTGCTTCTGTTTAGTCTGGAAGCACTGCAGAGTTTTCACTTGCAGCTGAGTCTGTTCCAGCTGGGGCTGGCTAAGTTTCTGCTGTTTAGCTGACTGTGACTGAGTCAGGGCAGATCGGTAAAACAGACCTGTCTGAGGGTCTAAAGTGTCCATCTCTTCAACCTCGCCCTCCTCAGTTCCAAGTTCCTCGCTGTGTTTGGTAAAAGCAGTGTGACTGCTTAATGCCTAAGTAAAAAAGGCACAAAGTAAGAATGAAGTAAGAAAAAGCTACATTGCTACATTTTCCTCAAACTGGAAAAGACTTGATTATGAGAGTCATGCAAAAATTTTCAGAGGAAAGAGCCTAAAAAGACTATGAAACCTCAGGTTTCTAAATCTAAAGGGGGCTTTAGATTAAGACTCTTGCAATTTCAACACTCAGACATTAAGCACTGTAAAAACTGGTCTACTCACTTCTATAAGAAAAGTCCTAGAGGGCCCAGAACTTATAGGTAAGAGGAATTAGGCTGCTCTGCAAGCACAACCCAACACAGAGAAAGAAGAAAAAAGGCTCCCTGGCTCGGGACACAGCTCCCCAGCATGGTCATCATATTGTTAACCGTCCAAAGAAAGACGCAGCAAGCTAGAAGTGAAGCGTCCAGAGAAAAGCCGAGGTTCAGAGAAGCCCACTTTGGCCGTGTACATGTCTAACGCCATCCAGAAGGTAAGAATTGTTGTCTGAGGGACGTGCCCATCCCAGTCCCCCCAGAGGGCCTCTCTGCTCGGAGTGGGGATGGTTCATCACGCTTCACAAAGGTCTGCATCAACAACCCTCTGCACTAGCCCTCCTCACCCCTCTGCTCAGGTTCCAGGCCCACCAGGCAACAGCTTCCCAGAGACTAGGCTCCTAGGAGGGAAGGAGAGTGGGGAGAGGACAAGAGCACCCCTGTCAGTGGAAAGGGAGACTGCCTGGTGTCAGCTATAATAGTGTTGGGAGGAGGCATCGATCTTGAGCGACATGGTTGGGGCCAGCCTGACTGACCTCTCTGGGTGTCTTGAGAAAGGTCAATGTCAGAACTGGCCAGACGAGGGCCAGGCTGCAGGCTGAGATCTGACACCCAGCAAAACGTTTGCCCATCTGGCTTCCCTTAGTGACAGTAGAACCACCCCAACCCCATTCTTCCTGCTACCTTGTCTCTGTTACACCTCCACTCTAAACTTTAAAACTTTGAGATTCAGTTGAAACACTTCCCTATCTCATAACAAATTTATACATACAGTTTTTAATTCATCAATTTCTTCATTGTCTTTCAGGTTGTTTGCCTCCTATTAAGGTCAACTGCTACCAGTCAAGTAATGGTGTTTTACATGAATACTAATAATAAGTCTTGCTTAAATCTGATATCTATGATATCACTTTGTAATGAAAGCAAGCTGCTTTGGGTTTAAATCGTGGCTCTGTCACCCAGGATAAGTTACTTAACTTATGAGCATGAGTTTCCTCATTTCTAAGAGGGATAGTGCACCCATCATGCAGGATCATAGTGAGAATTAAACAAGTTAATGTATTTAAAGCTCAAAACACAGTATCTGACACAAAATCAACTTATCAACACGCTTCGTTTCCCCTGTTATCCCTGGTACCAGATTTTCTGTTCTGTATTAATTCATTCTCCTTACTATTGTGTCTTTTCCTCCTTAACTGGTTACATATAGTAAAAAAAGTCAAATATTTATTTACCTACTTATTCATAATGTCCTCATCAGGATTCATTATAAAAGCAAAAAGTAAAACAAACAAAAAACCCAGCCACAAACAGCGAAACAAGCCAACTTCTGTTTCATTTAAAAATCTTACCTCAGTGATAAGTTCTTCTATAACAATAAGATACTTAGAAATAGTGACTAAATCTAATGTCATAGATTCATCTAGATAGCTCCATCCTTTGGAAATGTTAAGGATTCACAGAGGATCCAAGAATACTAGTTCTAAATTACTTCCCGTTGTTAAGACTCTCAATTCGTTTTCCTCTCTTCACTCCTCACAGATGAAAGAGCTACACAAACACTCTTTGATTCAGTTATTTCTTCTCTTATGAGATGAAACTGAACCTTATTTCAGGAAAAAGGCAACTACAGAAGGTAGGAAGAAAAAGAAGAGATACAACCTGCTGCATAATGTGGGTGATTGCTCCAGGGGAAGATGCTGGGATGGACTTCACCACCACCGAAGTCTGTGTAGCGGTCTGTGACTGAGCCACGTGCTGGAGCAGGGTCCGCTGGGGCTGGGAAGGCTGTTGGGGCTGGGAGCGATGGCTGACTGAAAATAGAGGAGGTGATGATATTTCTCCAGAAATCACAACAGCATCTGTAACCAGTAGTCATTTTAAACAAATGTCTGTGAGATTGCATCACAGAGAAAGTGTGGTACTGTGAACTAGGAGGCAGAAGACCAGAGCCTGCCCATCTATGAGCTGTGTGACTCTGAGAAAGTCACTTATCTTCTCTGAGACTCTGTGTCCTCATCTGTAAAATGGGAATAACAGAGCTATTATAAGGATGAGATGAGAAATGTATGGGGAAGCACTGTGAAAACTATTACCACAAAAGAGGAACAAACCCTTAGTGACAACCTCCTGTGAGTTGTACTCACTTTCTCCAATGACGTTTACCCCACTAAGGTAACAAAATAATCAGTTAGTTTCTGTAATCAATTCCCAAGCTGATATCTTTAAGGATAGTAAGACAATACAAGTTCTTTAACCTCTTGGTCCCAGTTTCAAAAGCAATACAAAAACCAGAAGCATTCAGTCCTTTATATGAAGTGACATGTCTCACAGCCTTATAGTTCCTAAAGCTGTAAGAGGTCAAGATGATGCTGCAGAAAGAGAACTGGACCGAGAGCCATACCTGGTTTCTGTTACACTCTGCTTCCAACCAGCTATGTAAATCTGAAGAGGTCACGTCACTTAAACTCTATTTAACCTCTAAAACTTAGAGGTTTTGTTTTGTTTGATTTCTGTTTTTTAGTGGGATAATAATTTCTGTTTCTACCTAGAAGGGGACCAGATGAAGTAATGGATTGAAAATGGTCCTTAAATTGTTAAATACAAACATATAAAGTTAACAAAATAATAGAAAAATAGTTCTCTCAAAGTTAGCTCATCTGACAAATGGGTAAGAGTACAGACTGCAATTACCCCACTTCTTATTCTCTTGCTACAAAGGTCCCATGGAGTAAACTATACCTCTACATTGATGTCAATCAATCATCTTTTACCAGCCTCAATTTCAACATTATAAACACTATAAACATTTACCACTTCTTATTCTGCAGAGCTTTTTAAGGAGGGCGCAGCTCACAGTGGCCCATGCGGGGATTGAACCAACAACTCTGGTGTTATCAGAGCCATGCTCTAACCAACTGAGCTAACCACCACCCGTCTACAGAGCTTTAAAGATGCTTATGGTTACTGAAAAACCAACTTTTTGAATCAGACAGAGTAAAACAAATCTGTAATATTGGGTAAGGATTTTGAGAATGTCAAAACTCTCTATAATCCATGATTCTAATGCTCATATATCTTGATCTACAATTTCAAGTAGTAGTGATTTCATACTTGGAAAAGTCACTAGTGAGGTATCAAAGGGTAAGATGATCACTACAAAAATCAATGTAAAAATGCCACTTACGTATTATAAGTACAGAACTTTAAAACTATCTAGTGAAATATAAGCAAGTTTTGTCTATCAGACATTCTATCTATACTCAGAAATGCAGTTTTTCTATTGTTGCTATACACATATCTACATGTGATATAAGAGAGTATAGGCAGGACCATCAATATTCTTTTATAAATGTACTGTAGTATCTTACTGTATTTCACAGTATGCTTTATATGTACATTTTAAACTATGTGAGCTAAAATTTTCTATATGTGCTTAACCAAACTGAAAAAAAAAGGGAGTTAGGGTTTATATCAAAACATTATTGAAATCTTTTACAATATGACTGAATAGGAGAAAAAAACAAATCATACTAATATTAAAATTAAGCAAGCAAATTAATGAAGTTTTTATTGATAAAGCATCATCAGAAATGACATTTGAAAAATAAAGATAATTTCTGATGAAATTATCAGATTATATGGAACACTTCTGTCCATACTAATCTTCATAATTATTACATTAAACTTTTTTATTAAGAAATAAGATAATAGTCATTCAAGGTACTATAAATCTCTTCCGAGTAGTTACCCAGAATGCAGGAAAGTCCAAGAAAAAAAACACCCACTGCAGGATAATACAAGAGGCCAGGGCCAGAAAGTTGGCTTTGAAGTAAAAAAAAAAAAAATGCTCCATGTGGTTGAGGATATGATGGAGGAGGTTATGGAAGGCGGTCACAGAGTGGACATTTGGAAAACAGCTGAAGTGATCTTAACTAGGCCATGTAAACACCATAAAAACAGCAACTTGTTTCTTTAAACAACTCTTACTTTTTCCAATGTCAAACTGCTCATTTCTGAGAAAGAATCCCACTATTCTGCAAAAGGAAAATCTCTCCCTCTCTCTCTCACTGAGTGGAGCTTCCCTTTCCTCTACCAGATCAGAGTAGAGTGCATCCATTTAGGTGGTTCCCCCAAAAAACAATCATCTTTTACCTTTGGTTATACTACAAATGGATGCACACCACTTACCTAGAAGGGGAAAAGTAACCTCTGTCCCCTCATCAGTGCGTTCTGAAAAGGATAAGTAAGGGAAGAAATCATAGGTCTTTTCATCTATTTATTATATCCAGACTATTTCCAGAGGTTAAATACTGATTTCCCCAACATACTGCCCTCGGCTTCATGTAGCTTTCTGCTAAGTATCTCAAAAGAAAGGTGCTAGATGGCTTTCCATAATCTTTAACTGGATTTTCCCTTTTTGGGAATTTTAACCCGTTAGTCTTAATATCTCCTAAAATGATGACAAAGAATTCCTTTTCTGCTTTGGTATTTATATCCTCCAAATATCTGTAACTTTATGTTCTCTTTTAATAGCTGCTTAAGAATGCTTAAGACAGGTGTTCTTTACATGCTGCCTCCTAAGTCATTTCTCCTAACCCCTAATTATTCACATTACTACTCTCTGAACTAGTTCAAACCTCAAGGTAATGAAGTGCCTCAAACAGAAAGCAGTATTCCAGGTGTGGTCTCCCTAGAATATGAGAGAAAGAATCTATTATCCTTCCTTCTCCGCTTCTCCACATATGCCATCCAAAATTCTCATTAGTGTTTTGCTGCCAGACCACATTTTAAACAAATACCTAATTTGCTTTCCACCAGAACTCCTAAGTATTTATAGGAATTGAAAGTTTTCCACATTCTTTTCTTTACATTAAAAAAGGATTGGACTTTATACCTTCTTTCTCCCTTGACCCACCTTCTCTCCCCCAAAACTAAAAATCCAGATGCAGAAAAATATTTATTCTTAGTAAAAGATATTGTATTGATTTTGCCCCTACTCATTAGAGACAGAGTAAATCCCAAGGACAATGTCAATCAGAGCAAACTGGAAAAGCGCTAGAAATAGAAAAAATATATTCTCCCCCACACAACCATCCCATATAATCCCGAAAGGTAGCTCTCCTACCGTAATGCTACTGTTTCGGAGGACACCTACCAGTAGTGATGTATTCAGCAACTAGTTCTGACTCTACCACAGCAATTGATGGACTCTCAGGAGAATGTCTCTTTTCCTGGGTCATCTGAATGGGCACTGCCATCTGACTCAAGTCAATAGTGGGTTGTCTTGGTTTAGATTCCAATTTTTCCTTTACTGCATAAAAAAGTCAGGGGAAAAGTCAACTTTTATTACCAAGTCCCAAAACAAGTACCAAAACCAGAGTTGTCCATGGGAATAATGAACCAGACCTCTGGGGTGCCACACTGGCAGTGACTAAGGAGACAGTGAGTTGGAAAGAAATAGGCAGACTGCTATGCATGGCTATAGAGTCTACAACTTGTGCAACCATACCCAGCAGCCTAGTACGAAGGACTCATATGCAATCAGAGCACAATCCCACCCTATTATCACTAGGCCAGACAGCTGGGTCTGTTTCCCTTGTAGATACTCCCTTTAGAACATTTCCTTTACTCTTTTTCAAGGTAATCCCTGGTATCCTTGAGTGGACCAACCTGAAAACAAAGGGTAAATAAGCAGTACAAAGTACGATTTGTTCTCAGGCACACCTACCCAGAATAGTACAACACAGCGATCAGCTTAATTTGATCTATTAAAAACTTGACATAATATCTAAATAAATATTATAATGTTTTCTGTGACTCTTAAAAAATAAAAATTTTTAGTGTTAGGAAAAAATGGCCTTTCTGTTCCTACAAAAATGTCTTATGGAATGGTCTGAAATCAAGAATGGTTTCCGTGGATAGACTTATTTTTATATCTTATCATTTTTTTTCTACAGAATCTACTTGTTCACTTTCTACCCTCTATAAGGCATTAATGGAAATGGCTGAGTATGTCAAAAACAAGGCTCTGAGGAAACAAATAAGGCCAAAAATAACACCAACATATAGAAAGGTTAACCAAAGACTTACATTAAATGCTAGTATTTTTTGGGTAGTGTAGAGTGGAAGTTACAACAAACAGTAACCAGTAATTAAGTCCACTGAATGATCATTCAGATTATTCCCACAAAGTATATAATGTGACAAAATCAAAATAATCATTTTAACAAAGAAAGTAAAACAAAACCAAAAGAATGCAAAAGTCACCCCACAAGTAGAGAGAACATTGAATAGGAATCAAAAGATGTGAAGTCTCACTCTGCTACTAACCAATTGGGTAACCTCTCTGGATCTCAGTTTATTTATCCATAAAACGAAAGGGTTGGGTGAGATCATCGCTAAGGTCCCTTAAGTACCTGACAGTCTTTGACCCATTATAATAGAAAAGTCAATATTTATAATATAGGTTTGGCCTAGAGTTCATTGAAGATATTTAGTAACTAGAAATACTGATAGGATCTTGTTAAATGAGGATAGCTTTCCATGGAAGCTCACGTGATTAATTATATAAAGAAATATGAAGATAAAATTCAAACCAACTAGAATGCTAGGAAGGGCCGTTCATGGTGTTTTATGACCATAAAACTGCCCCACCCATATCAAGAATGCTGGCAGGGGCCCTTCAATCTGCTACTATTCTGGAATAGAACTGGCTACTGTGCTTTATCTACCTTTCTGCTTAGAAGTGATGGGTCTACTCCTTTCTGTGACAAGAGGCAACAGGATTGTCCATTTTAAGCAGGAGACAGAAAAGAGCTCTTTTTTTTTTCTCCTTTCTACTGACTATATCTATCCTTCAGTAAGTACTCCTGTGCACATCTTAATGAACTGACAAGTAAACAGACTGTACCAATGATTATAGACAAGTCCAGAGGGGGGAAATGTGCTCAAATAATAACAAAGAGAATAGAACAGTGGTAGTATTTTAGCACAACCCATCTCTAGAGATAACATGCTTCATTCAACTGAGCATGTGAATTCATACCTGTTGTCTGTTGGAGTTCTAATAGAGCTTTGATTGTTGAAGTAGCTGATTGTGATTCACTGGATACATCCTGATAAATTATGGTGGGGCTAGTCTCCATTGCAATCTCATGTTCTGACCAATCCTGACGCCGGGAAGCAATTACATGAACTACAGGCTGGGAATCTGTTTTATATTAGTTAAAAAAAAAAAAACCCTATAAACAAAGTTTCTCTTAAAAAAAAAACAACTTGTTTTTTTTTTTAATCTTTGTATTTATTGTAAACTTCATGCTTTATCTCCCCAAGAAGACTTATAAGCCCCCAGAGGGCATAATGTCTTCCATGTCTGTATTCAATTATTCATTCATTCATTGACTCAACAATCTGGGCACCTATATGCCAGAGTCTATATTTGGCAGTGAGGATATAAAGGAGCTCAAAGAATAATCAGAGGATGCTCAAGAAGCACACAATCTGGTTGGGAGACAGACATGTAAAAAGACAAATTACAATTCAATGTGGTAATTGCTGTAATAAATAGATGGGCATTTGTGTAGATGGGTGCATGTTTGTGTAGAGTAAGAACAAAATGCTGTAGGAATCTTATTTTCCCCAACACACCTGAAAATGTGTTCTGTATTACAACCTCAGCATTCAGTCAATAAGTATTGGATGACTTAATTACTGAAAGGAAATCCCGTCTACCGACAATAAGAATGGATAGATGATCTAGAAGCTGCATGATATAATAGGGCACGTGTAACATTTGGAGTTCAAAGTCTTAGGTTACAGCCCCAGCTCTATCAATTATTAGCAAGTTGATGTTTTGGGTCTCAGTATTATTTCTAGAATGGCAACAATAAAATCACCTCTCTACCTCCCAGAATTTCTGAGGATATAATGTAATGATATATGGAAAAGAGCTTTGTAACTGTGAAAGACAATAGAAATGTTAACATTGTTGTGGTGGTGGTGGTGACCTGAAAAAGTCCTCAATTCTAAGACTTTCTGTTAGTTTCAAAATAGATTACAACCCTAATTCAAGGTTTATTATATTCATGCTATACAGGTACACATGTAAATACTAAATGTGCATCAAATCAAGCATCAAATTACTTATTGAGTTTTCCATATTCAGAGTAAGCAGATTGGAGTAGACTATTGTTAAATTTAAACTCCTTTGTCCAAGACACCACGCAGAAAATTATGTAGGATATATAAAGGCATGATACCTACTCCCAAGTTTAGATTATAATGAAGGAGACACAAAAAACATACATATAGCTTTGTATTCTGGGGTAAAAATCTAATGATTAGAGCAAATAAGATACATATATAGAAAGAAAAAGACTACTTTTAATTGGAATGGTCAGTGAAAGCATCACAGAAGAAGGAAAAGAATTCATGTAGCCAAAAAACCAAGAATAAATACAACATAAGTTCAACCTTCTATAAACATATTTTTGAAAACTACAAAGTTGTCCAATAAAATTGGGGCAGGGGAACAACTCTTCAAAAAACAAAAAAAAAAAACAGTCTTCTCAAAGAAAACAAAATCAATATACAATAGATCTGGAATTTTTAATTACCATGAACAAACTATATGCTCCCCTGCAAAAAAACACTGAGCAGAATATATGCCACATGAGGGATGTATAATTTCCATTAAAATTCCCCCAAAATCTAGAAGATTGAAGGACACTATCCTGCAATACCTAATGCCATGTGAAGCATATAACAATTTTTCTTTACTCATTCTAAGTAGATATATAGAATTTAAACTTAGGAGAACTGATTATATTGGGGAATCACCCTTTTTATATAACCTAAGTTCTCAAATTTAAGAAATTCATTGATGATATAAGTACCCCTCGGTTAGGTGAGAGGACCTATAGGCAAAGAATAACTTGGCAACCTAACTCTATATACACTGAAAATCTAGAAGAAAGGATTTCATTCTTAGAAAGATAAGGTGGAAAGAGACTACAAAACAAATTTCCACATGGGAGCACCTATCAGAGACATCACCATAAATAACATCATCCTATAGGGAATGGGGAGATCACTTGTTTTCTTTCTGCCCATCCTCAGAAAGAGTAGCTGACCATCATAAAGTATTACCACAACAACCCCAACAACTGTGAAACATAATGAGTGTGTGAACCTAGATGTGAAAACCATTCCCTGAGTGACTTTCCTCTCTACTTTTGGCTTATGCTTAGTCTGGATAAATCCACTGCCTATTAAGTCTGATGCTAGAGTCAGAGAGCCTGATCTCACAGTACCATTTAATTATGTAGCTTTTGTCTTCTAGATTTTTGGGGAAGTTTAATGGAAATTATACATCCCTGATGTGGCATATATTCTAGTGTGGTTTTTTTTGGTTTTTTTTGGGGGGGGGGGCGGTTACAGTTCATTAATGGTAATTAAAATTTTCAGATCTATTGTATATTGATTTTGTTTTCTTTGGGAAGGCTGTTGTTTCTTTTTGAATGACTTCTCTCTCTCTCTTGAGGATGGTGCCCTGCTGACCCTCAGATATCTTTCCCCACAAGTCATTTAACAAATATTTATGTCTTTACTATAAAATGCCTATATCACACTTTCATAGAATCATGAGACCTTTCAGCTAGAAAGATATAAAAGCTCTTTTCATGCTATTATCAAGCCTAAGCTAAAATCTTCATAACAAATCCCAGCCAGTTTGGGAATTCCAGCACCAAAGAACTCAATACTTTCCAAAACAGTTTCCTTCCATTTCTGCAGTTATGACAATTAGAAAAAAATTTGTATGGAGTGGAAACAGGTCTTCCTGTGACTTCTACCCAATGGTTCTGGTCTCTGTCTATGTGTCCACAAAGACCAACTCTTTTCCCTCCTCCACATCACAGTCCTCAAGATAACTGATGACAGCTCCCGTGTCCCTCCAAATCAACTCAATCCTTATCTTCTCCATGATAAATGTTCTGTCTCCACCAATCATTGCTCATGTGAAATGATTCTCAGATGCCTTAACCCATCTAAACCATCTCTTCTACACTAAACCCAACATGTCTACATCCCTCCTATGATGCAGTATGTGCTTTCCCTCTGAAGTACTGTCACAATACCTATGGTTTTCACAGTATTTAACTGTCTAGATGGCACTGCCAAAAATGTTCCAGAGAATATTAGTTCCTGAAGATGTTCTACAAAAGAAAGGTTCCATGGTCAACAAGTTGGGGAGCATTTTACATTATATTCTACACTCTTCATCTTTCACAATATGTATCAGCACATAATGGCTCTGAAAAGTTCTGCAACAAGTATGCTTTGCTTAACTTGAATTAATTCCTCACTCTTACTATGACTACCCAGATCATGAAGCTTCTGGAAAAATCATCCTAAAAACCAGGTGTGGCCTATTTAAAGCCATGTCTTTATAGGATACATTTTTGTATTTGCCTCAGGCCTTATTCCATCTTAAATCCCCACCCTTGGTTTTGTCTCCTTGCTCTCTTCCATTGTACTTCACATTATCTTGTATTCTACCTAATCCACCTTAAAACTTTTAAGAGTTTTCCACCTACAGAATAAGCAGGTTGGAAACAGACAGAATACAAGAAAATAAACTTTTAATATTTTTTTATTTTTTAAAATCTGAAACCCAATAAGGCTAGCCTATTCCCAAGTGAGGAAGGTAAAAAAAAAAAGATCCAATTAGGAATGAAAGCTTGGGGGCTGTGGAAGATATATGGTCCAATCTTCAGTAAGTGACCCAGGCAAGTATGGTCTTGATCCATTAGGCCTGGTCACCTAATTATCCATCAAGATTTAAAAATACTCCACATGTATACCATTTAAAAAGCCCACCCACGCCAGCCGAGTGGCTCAGTTGGTTAAGAGCTCGCTCAAGGGTGTGAGCTCTGAGCAACAGCGGTTCGAGTCCCAGCACAAGCTGAGCTGCTGCTGAGCTGCCAACAGGTGGTAGGATGGCTCAGCTAAAAAAAAAAAAAAAAAGCCCACCCACAAGGTTAGAGGGAACCTCAGAAAGGAAACAACATTTTGGTCTTGGGCAATAAAAGTGAGTTTATAAGCCTGAAGCTTAACACTATGCCACAGATACTATGGTTACCATTTTGCTATTTGTTCATTCAGTGAAACTTTTACTGAGTGTCTACTTAGTGCTAGTTAATCTCTTTGTAATTATTGGACATATAGAGATGGATATGATCCTTGCCCTTGAAAAGCCAGTAGCCTTGTGGGAAAGAAAAGAATTATTATAAAATAACCAACACAAAAGTAGAAAATAAAATGATCAAAGTAATTCTGGAAGCATAGTGTAGAAAGAATGATGAACCCTCCCATGGTGATCTAGAAAAGTGGTACAATAAAGTGAAGATGAAGGTCTCTATTCTAACCTGCGAGAAGATATTTCAGGAATAAGGTATAGTATAAGGCATAAACTACTCCTTCTTGGGAGTGGGAGATGGTGGGGAAAGTTTAGAAGCTAGAAGCAGAAATCAAGAAATTCTCTTGGCATAAAAGACATCTTTATTCCAGGACTTATGTAAAGGAAGTCACCAGAAAAAAGATCTGAATTCAAGAAAAGGTTGATTCGTTTTTACAGTAAAATGCCAACTATCAAAAAATATAAATAATGAACTTTAGGAAATCATCAACGTATGCTAAAACTAGTTGATAAATGTTAGATGAGGAATATGATGTTTATATAGTCTCAAAGCATCTCCCCACAAATTAATATTAATCTCAAAGGGAAATATGGTAACTTCGTAATGCAAAGAAAGGGGAAGATATCACCTTAGCCAAGTGATCAACACTGAAATCATCAGTATCGGGACAAACTGACATCATGTGCCTCCTGATAAGATAAAACTAAGGGCACAACATCTGTGAAATTCCTGCTGAATCTAATCATGAAAAAAAATCAGACAAAAACAAATTAAAGAATATTCTACAAAGTAACTGATCGAATCTTCCAAAATGTCAAGGTTAAAAAACATAAAGAAAGGCCGAGAGACTATACCAACTTAAAGGAAAACAAAGAGCCCATGACAATTAAATGCAACGAAATGCAATGCTTGATCCTGAAATGGATTGTGGGCTGGGGGGATAAATTATAAAGACATTATTGGACAGTTGATGACATTTGAGTGGATTGTAGATTATACAATCATAGCATTAAATTTCTTAATTTTGATAATTGCATTTTAGTTATGAAAAGACTAACCTTAAGAAATATAAACCTACAAATGTAAGTATTTAGAGGTAAGGTCATAATATCTACAACTTGCTCTCAAATGATTAAGAAATTTAAAAATTATCAACACACGGGGGGAGGAGGGGCAGAAAGAGAAACAACAAAGTCAACAGGATAGGGCAAAATACAAACTAGTGGTAAATCTAGGTAAAGTATATACAGTTCTTATACTCTTCCTGCTATTTCTTTATAAGTTTGAAAGTACATTAAAAGAAAATGTTGCTAAAAGGGAGGTAGCTAAAAACTACAAAAGCAATGTAAAGAAAAAATGGACTGCTATGTGGTGCTTACATTCACAATAGTTATGAGGGCCGGCAGAGTGGCTCAGTAGGTTAAGAGCTCGCTCAAGAGTGTAAGCTCTGAGCAACAGCAGTTCAAGTCCCAATAGTTATGACCCTTCTGTATTTTGAAAAGCAGGATGATGTTAGACTGACTAAAACGTTTACCCCCTTTCTCTTTAAATCATAGTGTATATATATATATATATATATATATATATATATATATATATATATATATAAATATAAATGGACAGCCCCTTGTCTTTGTGAGAATGTACTAAGGAGCTATACAAGGATATGGGGAGAGAGGCAAACGCAGATGATAAAAACTGGCTTTATAGTCAATTATATTAGATATGCTTATTGTGAATTATGAAATGCTTTTATATTACAGAATATTTTAAAAAAATAAACAATGATAGAGAACAAATAAAAATAGATGATGTCATGTATAGTAACAGATTAAAGAGCAGAAAACCTTATACTCACTCAATCACTTCCAAAAATAGCCAAACTTTTGTTCCATTTTTGGAATGAAAACTGAAGACTCACTAATGAAATGATATGTTTGGGAAGTAATGAATGACTTAGAGCTCCCTTAGGATAAGAAGAGCAATTTCAAAAGATAATCTGAGATTATATATATATATATATATATATATATATATATATATATATATATACTTGTTCATGTTCCCCTCTTAACCAACTTGCAAGTTAAATATTTTACATATTTTATAAAATGAGTGCCATATTGTTCGTTAAAATCAACATCTTTATTTACTTCGAATTGATGAATTTTCAAAGACCATTTCAAATGCTACTTCCTTTATGAAACTTTCTCATCCTCACCTCACTGTAGTGTGAACTTACAGCCTTTGGCATTTTTTGGTTTGTTATTTATAAAATTCTTATACTGAAATTGTAATGCATTTTTTTAGCCCCTATTCTAGACGCTAAGCTCCTAGAGGGCAGGAGCTATATTTTACTCAATCTTGTAGGGTCTAGCACAAGGCTTGTACATACTATAAACTAATAATTGTCAGATTGAATTAATGGAATTAGTCACCAATTTGAACCATGTAACACTAATCTGGGAAGGCTCCACTGAAGAGTTAAAATAATAAAATGTTTGCACAATATGAAGAATCTGTATTAGAAAAGTGATAAGAATGTACTCCAGAAAGGATAATGGGAAGGCAGGTGGCGGAAATGGAGTGAAGGAGGAATGATCAAGGGAAGATAAACAGCTTTGCTTAGATGCATCAGAGTACATAAACATAGGCATAATATACTGCCTAACTATAAGGGTGGTTAAAGTAACTGATAGACATGAGTATTAGATTTGTAGAAGGTTCAAAGACTGTGATCATGAGTTTATTCCAAGAGACTTCCTAGAAGAATAATATAATTAAAACAGCACTGAGGACAAAGAGCTTCCCTGCTATGAAATCTGGCTTCATAGCTCCTTCCTGATAGTTAGGAGAGCCATACAATTAACATCTAAACTGGGACACCTTTGAGAGTGAAAGGGAATGCTATTTAATAATTATGCTACAACAGATATAAACTAGGACTTGTCTCATGCAAATTGCAATGCACGGTCCCCCTACTTACAGCCCATTTATAGCCCATCTCTGGCCACCTTGATTCTTTCTCAACGTTCAGCAACAACCACTTCAAATAGTATATTCACTTTCTTGCATACTTCTACTTACCCAAAGCAAACAGGAGGAATCACAGCTATAAGCAGTTTGATAATACCTACCTGTCAAAATCATCATCTAAAGTTTCCCAATTATTTGATGAACATGTCACGCAGGAAAAAATGGCAAGCCTTACTAAAAACAAAACTTCAGCTCATTGGTGGCATAGCAAACAAAAGAAAATAAAATCTAAAGAACTGACAAATCAAAGCATGCATGTATGTTTGAAATCCCTAGATGCAACTATTTTGGAATTAAGGCACTATGTCGGCAGTGATTATAGAAGTCAGAAGTAAAATGGATCTTACCTTGGGAACTTTGGGAGGACTCTGTGGAAGAGGAACTACTATCTGTGTAACTCTGTGTTTCTTCTTTTCCCTCCTGAATAGAAGAATTACCAGCCTCTGCCACCCTGGATGCTTGCTGTAATGTTTCTGTGACCAGCTGCCTTGTTTGTTCACTAACAACTGTAGCTTGAAACGTCACTGGTTTGGGTTTAATAAGAACCTAGAAGGAAAGCAGGAATATACCCAGTTTAAATTTTAGAGCGCTATTTAAAATGTTAAACTTCTAGGTCATGAATAATAATATTTTCCTGACATGGAAAACAGCATTCTGTACATGCTTTGGTCACAGCATTTTTCATCAAAGACTAATTCAATCTATGAATAAATTATAGTCAAGGCTCACACATGTGAGTGGCACATGTCAGACTGCAACAGCCATGATTCTGATAAGAGCCTTTGCCCACTTTTCTCCTTGCCTATAATGACTTCAGGAGTCATTTAACTATCTGTAGGCTATATACAAGCTGAGGGTGGCAGAACAGAAAGCTACAAGGTGCCTAGATTTCCAGTGGAAATTTTGAGTCACAATAACAGCCTAAGATTTCCCCATCTCTGAACATTTATTAACGTAATAAATATAAAACCCAATTTAAGTCACTGTTCTTCAGATTTCTTTTCATTAGCAACCAAATAAAATTCCTAATGGACACGTGCACCAAGCAAACTTACTTGGGACCTAAATCATCTTTGAAGAAATTCCCAGAGGAACAATGATTTAGACAATTATTAGAAGCAACATGGAACATGTTGGTAGATCAACTCCTGGGAAAGGTGAAAACCACAGACACTAAAACAAGTGAAACAGGAAAAAATTTTCAAACTGAACCATTCCATTTCAAAATTTGGACTCAAGGAGTTGACTTCAATTGAGTGCATGGAATAAAAATGTTAACTCACCACATTTATTTTTTATTTCTCCCATATATAAGATTTTAAATGTTTTCAGACTCTATTAAAGTCACCCATTTCCAAGAATTCCAGAATGAAAATATAGGTTATACTATGACTTAGATGACAGAGCAAATGAAATTGTTACAGTTGAAACTTAAAAGACAATTTGGACTTATTTATCATCACAAAACTTATTTGTTTAGATAGTAAACTATATGGCTCTGATTCTAAGAGACTCAATTCTAAAGGCACATTATTAGTTTATAGGTAAATCACTACCTTTTATAAAAATTCTAGTATAGCTTTCCTCAACCAAAGCTAATTGCTTCCTTTGATATTCTCAAACAAGCAGTTAAAAGTATCTGCAAAATAAACAGTAGCCCAGCAACTTAAGAGTAAATCCTGAGTCTCAATTTCCCAGGCAAATTCACAGAAAAGCTCCCTTAGTAGTTGAAAACTGAACAGATCTCTGGTTTCTACATTATTTAGGTTTTAAGTAAAGCAAATTTTATAACAAAATGCTTTCAATGGCCATATTAGCTTATAAAAAGTAAATACTTTTCTTTGAGAGATTCTGAATAGCTACCATTCTCCCTCAACTGTATATTCCTCAAATAATAATATATACGACTTCTGCAAATTTTATTCTAAGGGTATTCTTTTCTCCAATCTTTGCTCATGACATGACACAAATATTTAGATATCAAAAAAAAAAAGAAGTACTGAAGAGTGAAACACAGGTTTTGAAAATAAATGGTAATTATACACATTCAGTCATAACTTTTAACAATCTGACTTTTTTTTAAAAGATTTTACTGGGGAATTGGGGAAGGGGAACAGACAAGTTGCTGTCCTTTTGTTCTTCAGTCTAGTTGTGGACATCGCTTCAGTGGCCCATGTTGGTATTATTATTGTGCTCTTCCCAGGTGAGACAGATCAGTCACCGGCTACTGGACGGCCACTCACCGAGGCTCTTGGCAGCTCATGCCGGCTGCCAGCCGCTCATGCTGGCTGCCAGCCGCTCATGGTAGCTTTACGGCAGCCCATTGCAGCAGAGGCTGCAGCCTATGCCACCGCTGGGGACTCATGGCAGCCCAGCTCCAGGTCAAGCTGTTGTTCACCATCTTAGCTGTAGAGGGCGCAGCATCACTGGCCCTCATGTGGGATCCAAACCAGGGCCCTGCTGCTCAGAGCTGGCAACCCAAGCCCACTCCTAACCAATGCGCCACTCAGCCAGCCCACAATCTGACTTTTTAAAGATTACTGATCTTTTCATTCAAATTTCTACCTTAGAATTTTAGGAATTTAAAATATACCTAAGCCAAGAAAAATCACCATATCTTATATAGCATACCTGTGTTTTCCCTTGCTGCCCATAAACAATTTTTGTTGGGATGATTTTAGCTGCTGGTTGAACTGTGGAACCTATTCCTTTTGGTTGAGTTACAATCATTTTGGTGATGGGTCTTGTAGCAGTGATGATAGCTGGCTTGGCTCCCGTTGGCATTGTCTGAATAGTCTTTTCTCCCTAAATCGAAGTAAGTGAATATGTAAGATTTATATGCATTTAAATGATAAAAACTGTCCTCTCACTGAAAAAAAAATCACAGAAAGACTTGACCAGGATGATGGGAAAAGGACTATAAATTGGGCAACAAAGAACAATGTTTCCAGGTGATCAAAAATCCTAGACTTAGTTGAAATGATCTTAGAAGTCATCTGACTAACTTTTTGTCCAAACAAGGTATTTGGACACCATTTCCTGATGAGTGAATTTAAAAAAAAATTACTCACATAAGAATAATTATACTGTCCCAATCATAGAATACATATATTAAGAGTCAGAAAATTATAGAAGAATATATACTAAAATGTTAAAAATGGTTCTCTATCTAAGAGTTGGGATTATAGGTCTTGCCCCACCCCCACATTCATCTCTATTTTCTAATTTATCTGAAATGAACATTTATGTAATAAAATTACTGTGCATTATACCAATAGCTAAATGTACACATATAAAATAAACTGCCAAAGTTCCCCAAATATAAAATTATAAGGATAAATAGCAGAATATCTATATGAAAAAGTATGGGCAAGAGATGAAATCAGCGAAGATATTAGCATTCTTTCTGAGGTTATATGGGAAAATACAAAGGAAAAACTTAGGGCATTTCTCATGTTTTATTACTATGTTACTAATATCACTTTAGTCTATTAACTAGATAGCTTAAGCCCATTAACTTTTCACCATTTTCTGCATTTTCATCTGGTACTTTATTCTTAAGTATCACTTTATGGTCATTACTTGAACTTAATTAAATTCAAATATAGTAATTTTACTAATTTATTATGATTTTAAAAATTTAGATCCATAAATAAAGAAGAAAGGATCTGAAATTTTTCACCTTATCAGTTTTTCTTAATTTTTAGTCATCGTCATTCAAATATGTGGCTGTCTAAATTTAGCAGCCAATAAAAATAAAGCACCCAGGTGAGCTGGCAAAAAGGTAATCACCGTGAATTTAGAGTTAAATATGATTATAAAAATCACAAGATTAACTATCTGCTGTAATCATCTAAGGAAAACATGAAGTGTCTGCCAATTTCATGAATATTTAACACACACACCCCCTTCACAGCACCATCTCTGGAAAGAGCTCTAGTTTGTTTGCCAAGAGTGCTGGTTTGCAAGTGGGCCTGCCTATCTATTACAATGGCTTGATGGGCCCTGTCCAAGTATAATGACCCATTCAAAGTCAATCAAAACCAACTAGCAGGTTATTTTTTGAAAAAGCTCTTCTGATCACACATCAGAATGTACACATGTGGTGAGGAGGATGGTCTTATATTGTTTTCTGCTTGTTTTACTATAATTTCCTGTATCAAACTACTGCTATTAGGTATGCCTAGGAGCTAGGATTCACACAACTTTAGATCTACATGACTATAGGACCAAGGGTACACGGCATCCCTCTTATATATCAAGTTCTATGAGATTGCAAACCAGACTATAAAGAGTTCTGAAAATCTGAATTCTAACCCTTAATTTTGGCTTACTATGTGAACTCAGACTAGGAACAATCTGTGTTTTCCCACATGATGAAAAAATCTAATGCTGGGCCCCTAACAACATTGTAAAGACTGACACCTAGGAAGCTACGAGAGATCTACTGCAAGGAAGTGTAGCATTCTTTTTTCTAGCAAAGCTGGGACATTAAAAAGCCTCAACAGTTAAGTACCAAAAGTAATAACCATAAAGAAAAAACATTTAATGAGAACTTTCTATGTACCAGGCAGTTCTAAGCACTTTCAAATTAGCTACTAGTTAGTCAACAAACTCACTGGTAGAGCTCATCATCCCTAACATACAAACGAGGAAATTAAGGATAAGAGAAGTAAGTTAGCCAAGGTCAAACTAAGATATACTAAGAGACAAAGCTCAGGTTTATCTAATTTCAAACCTCTTACCTCTTAAAAGCTGCCTATAAATATAAACAAACTACTATAAATAAATCTTTTTTTTTTTAACTAGCTCCGGGGTAAAAATGAAAAAGAGTAACAAATCCCTGTCCATTAACTTAGTCTTAATCCCAAATACTTCTCTTTGCCCAGGTTAGGCCAAATACTAGGTCACTATCTATTGGCCATATGCAGGAATAAAATTATCCTCTGACAGAAATCCCCTGTAGTTAAGCCAGTGGAATCCTCCATCTGGACCAAGCTAAGCATCTAAATCATGGTCATAGGCAACCTGGCTCTAAGCAACATGTTTTAGAAATTACTGTGAAAAATGGCATCAGTGCATGGTGTTTTAACAGTTATTACATCACAGTGGTGGTAAATCAAGCCACTCTGGCCATTATGGGGTTCTGAAGTCCTTAGGCAAATATTTGTACAGCTGGTCTTTAATGTCCTCAGTGGATTGCTGAGACTGCAGTTCAAGCTCTTACTTACTCCAGCATTTAGCAACGTTGTGACAACGTTTTTGCCCGGGAGGCCTTGAATGGTCGTTCCTTTTCCTGTAGTCTTTTGCACAACAATCACATTGGGCTTGGAAGTCATTGGGATTGTAGTGATTTTGGTAGTCGTTCCTTAGAGAAGGGGGGAGAAAAGGAGGCCTGAGTTAGGGACTAGTGATACTTAATTATTTGTTTGTGTTGTACACAATTAATACATGTAATCAATGTCATCCCTAAATGATGTGAAGGCTTGTCGTGAGGATGAAAATGAAGGCTGGGAATAGTAAATTACAAGTTGTCCTAGAATGAGAGAATACTAAGAATTGGCTCTTAACAGTCATCTTTCTGGAATCTGAGGACCTACACACCAAACTCAGAACCTAAAAATATCTCTATCAGTTTCTCCATCAATATTCCTCTCCTGACGAATTAACTGAAACAAATTAGAATCTCTATTTCATGACATATAATTCTCCAAACCCAGTACTTTATCTATGTTACTAGTTTGATGGGAAAATTCTTCAAAAAGACCATAAAAAAGAGGTAGTACTACGTATCAAAGTTCATATAACACCAGACTAGAGAAAATTTATGAAGAGAAATGTCATGAATTTTTGTGTGATCAAAAGACAAAATAAACACTGACTCAGAGACCAAGTCACAAATTAAACATGTGCTCTTATAATCTGCAGCACTCTAAAGAGGATGAAACTCTAATTTATATGTATATTTGTATATTTATATTATATTTACTTATATATTTATATATAAGTATATAAATATATAAATTAGTTTTGTATATATTTATATATAAATATCTAAGAGTTTAATATACATTTATACATATATTAATTTATATTTCCAACACTTAAGATCTACTTAGTAAATCTATATCTACTGATCCAAACATAATCTTTCCCTCCCACCCACATTCTTCCACAATCTGCTTCTCTTGTACTTATGAAACCTATCTATCAAATGTGTACCCTTTGTCTTCTAATTATCCAAGTTGGAAACCCTGGTACAAATCTTCAATTCATGCTTTGTCTTCAATCCATTATCCCCCAACAAAATGAAAGCCTTTTGAGCTCCACACTGTTATCGTTTCATGTCACTGATTCCTTAGTGCATAGCACACAGAGTATGGCAATTACTCAGTAATGAGTATGTAAATGAACTCAATTTATCACCAACATGTATCTTCTTTCACAATGTTATGATGTCAATTCAATAGATAGGCCCTCATCTCTTGGCTTCTCACTACTTTCTTCCTATTTCAAGTTTATCATACAAATTGCTCTAATTGCTCTGATGGTGCCTGTCATGTCAAATATCCTAAAAAAACAAACAAGCAAACAAAAAACGAATCCCATCATATCAAGAATCCAGAATATGTAAAATTGGTTAAAAACCTTCCTAATCCCTCTTTTTTAGTTCCAAATTCCACTTTTGGTTTTTAATATTCTATATGATCTGGCCTTTAATCTACCAATTTGATCTCATTTGTTCCTACTCCAGGATACACACCATAAATTCTAGTCTAACATGTAACGTCTTCACTATGGCTTCCTATTACCTACCACAACTTTTGTGCCTGTAATTCCCTCTGCTTATGAAAACAGGCAAGTCATATTTTTCTTCTATAGGCTTACATATCATTTATCAAAGACTAAGCACAGAAGAGGTACTCATTAAAAATATGACTAATACATTCTCAAGAAGAACAATTAAATAAAATTTTATTCTTTTCTACTGGAAAGCCTTAGCATTCCTTAAGATTTAGAAATAAGATTGTACTAGGAATAAGAATATTGTAGTTAAATGTCAATTTTTGACAATCTTGTTATAATATCTTTATAATACACTGCCATCATCTAATGTCTCATAAGTCTAAGGTAACACACTCAGGTTACATAAAAAAAGCACTTTTATCCATGCACCAAGCTTCACAAATGTTTTTTCCTTTATCTGTGGTCTCTGAATAGGCTGTTAAGAGTTACAAAAACCAAACTGCTTGTTATTCACTTATATCAACTTTAACTCTTAATTAACTCCAATCCCTCATGTGTGATTGATTATGATGCCTCCTTTGACAATACAGCCTTACCTAATTTTGGCTAATAAAACACTTTTTAGAAAGTAAGCATTAAAAACTACCTCAAGGAAATGCAAACCAAGCTTTAACTCTACACCAAAGTACAAGGACTGCTTTTTTGACAAAACTTGCTTAACAAGTGATTTATATCTATAAAAATGTCTAATCCTTTCCATTACAGAGGTGTGTCAATTTATGAGACTGCTGTAAACCAAGTTCACCAGCTTAACAAAATAGGGCGGGAGGGAAGGGATGTTAGAAATAGAAGAAAATGACACAGCATAAGGCAAAGCAAGTACAGCATTATATTAAAATAGAATACAATTTATGACTAGAATTATCAAATTATAAAAGTCTAAAATTCCAGTGAGCATGTTTCTATATCTCAGGTTATACCTAAGTTATACTTAAGACAGTAGTGCTCATTTTTTAAAAAATGTCTTCCCCTATGCTTTCACAGAATTCAGTCTAGAGTTCTTGTGTTCCAACAGAATGTATACAAGTTTAGCATTCTTTACAACAGAGAATGCACCTCACGTACATTCCTATGTATCAACGCACCCAGTCCAGCATCTGGCTCATAGCATATCAGAGAACCCACCTATATACAGTCTTTACTTATAAAGATTCAAGGTACAATGGGTGCACATAACTGTGAATCACATTAGGATCATGGGCTATGATACTGATGCATTCCAGGGATTCCTAGATAAAGAACACTAACTTACTGGCCCAGATTTTACTATTCACAGGTTCTTAAGTCACCCTGACAATCTTGGTCTTTAGGGTAATGTTTTATGTTGTTTTGCTCAAAGAATAAGCAAATAAATGAATGAATTAAAAAGTCCATAAACACTTGGTCTTTGCCTGGACATTGTACTAAAGATTAAGAGAATTAAAATCCAGTTTTGCCACTGTCAAAGGTTCCCATAATGTCCTCAGAGTCAAGATAATGAGTTCACCTCTGAAGGATCCAATCTTCTGCACAAAATACGCATGCTTCTTCAACCAACCCTCAACAACACTCATAAAAAACCTTACATATCTGATAGTTCTCTCTATGTATACACATGTAAGTAAATATTTGACTCTGTAAGATATGAGTTAAATAACTGCAAAAATAGTTATGCCTTCCATTTAAATGCTTATTCCAATAAAAAGAAAAACTTGACCTTTTAAAATGCACTTCAGAAGCATGAAGTTGCCTTCTAGGATATTATACAAAGGAAGAAAGAACTTTACATGGTAATTTACATATAATGATGTTCATCGCAGAATTATTGATAATGACCAAGAAAATTGTAAGCAACCTAAAACATTTAATAAGAAGAAAATGGCTAAATTACGGTCCATCATATTGGGGAACATTGTGTAGCCATTAAGCAGGGGCTGGGGGGGAGAGGGGGTGTCAAAATACATTTAATGGAATGGGAAAATAATACTATTATATGAAAAAAGATAAAAACTTATATTAGATCTCAATTTAAAATATATATACACACACAAACACATTTATACAAAAAAAATGAATAGAGAAAGGAATGAACAGAAATATATACACTTAAATTTTGACATGTTTCTCTGGATGGTGAAAATTATAAGTTTTTAATTTTCTTTGTACCTTTCTACATCTTCCAAATTCTCCACAATGAAGGGGAAAGTATCATTTTTTTAAAAAGCTTTCTATTCTTACAGCTAGATGTTTGAGTATATTTTAAGAAAAGCATCCTGTTTTTATTGGGGAATGGGGGTGGCGTGAGGTTGGGGTGGGTACAGACTCTAGAATCCAGCATTTGATCATGGATGAAAGCACAAAACTGTCTAAATTCATCCAACCAGGCTTATCAATATACTGTAAACTACCTGAGACTGAAAACTACTAATAAACTAAACTATAATCCTAGTATCATAGACGAGAATATTACAAAATAAGAAAACTATCTTTATAAAGAATATTGATATGTAACATAAGGATCAGTTTAAAGCAGTGAGAAATAAGGGAAGTTCTTTAAAGTGTCAAACAGTGAAGCAGAAGTAGACAAAATGAGCTCCACGCATTGAAATGAGTTGTTTCAAGTATGTGCTAAGTATATCCTATAGTGCTGGAAAAACTTATGAACTATTCTCATGTATACCCATACACTTGAAATAGCAATTAAGTATGAGTTGCTTTACATTTTAAATAGAAAGGTGGATAAAATGTATACATGATACAAGGTATAAATGTTATATCTGACCACCAGTTTGCTTCTAGGAGAATGTGCTTATTTGTATTGTTCAAACCAGGTACAAAGTAGCTAAATCATAAATAAGGTCTGCAAACAGAGGCTTCATAACATCTGGACATTCCTTCAAGTTATATGGTACCATGAATTCAAATATAAGTAAAGAAAAACCCTTACAGTCATAAAAAGCTACATACCAGTGAAAAATATGATCACTTTCTGAGACATGTTTGAGTATGTATGCTATACTATTTAAAGATGCTGTCAGATAATAAATTATAATTTGAGTTTTAATTGTGTTATTTAAAATATCCTCTTAAAATCTGGAGTATGATGATTCTTTCCCTACTGGTTTCACCCTCCTCAGTTTGGCAAACACTGGATTTTCTCACACTTAAAAGTAGAGCCAAAATTAACAGCTTTAAATATAGTACTTTACGCCAATACCATCCCCCTGCTTTGCTTTTTTTTCACTCCCTGTGTTATCAGCAACATCATATTACTGCCGGGAACTTCAATCCCTTCACTTTAAAATGTTAGAATAACTCACCCGGGGCTTACAAAATATGGTTAGTCTACAAAAATGGTAGACAGTTAAAGTCCACAGGGCTTGCTTGATCAGAGGTTATTTACATCATTTTAATTAAAAAATAATAATCGATGAAAATGAATGCCACATTAACATTCCACTTCACAATCCACAACCCAAATACTTCAGGAATTAATGAGCCAATAAAAACCAGGTAAGATTACAAAATACCAATAAATTAGCCTTCAGTATCTGAGTAAAATATCTTTAAAAAGTAAAGAGTCGATATAAATGGTGAAAAGTAAATAAAGATACTCGAGTATTTTTATTTTTAATAAGCTAAAGTGACATTAGTAATTGAAATTATGAAATATGGTCCCTCAAACACATTTAATAAATAAATACTAGTCCTTCCACTATCTAGCATATGTGGTCTTAGGTCAATTTCATCTCTGTAACCTTAAACCTGTCTCTATCTGTAAACTGGGGATGATACCAGCTATCTCAGAGTTATGAGATCTGAATGGATTAACAAACAGGAGGATGCTTTATAAATGAAAACTCTCCACAAACGTAAACCATAATCTTTCCATTCTAATTAAAAGCAACATTTATGTTCTTTCAATTTTAAAATTATCAAAAGCTTAATATGTGAAAATTTAATACTAAAACTAAAAAAACTATACTTCATCACTAAACATCAGGACTAAAAACAGAGCTTTAGGTTTCTAAGCAGAAAACTGAGATCAAACAGAATCCTTCAACACATCACAATATGTTTTTCCTCTTACTAGTCACCTATACCTTTTACATATTTCAGATATACCTACCAGAAACTATATTACTGCTAATTATCTTGCCCCCCAAGGTAGCTAATGATTTGGGTACTACTGTAATGATGCTACCACTGGTAGTTTTCACATAGGTTGCAGCTCCAGGGGTTGCAGCCATCCGACCTATGGATGGGCTCACTGTCGGCCGGGTGTAGGTTGCCTGTGTGCCTATAAAAAAAGGAAAAGTCAAAAGAAAAACTTGTCATTATTTACAGAAGAATGACAACTTATATAGTTTAACTATAATTCAATGTAATCTACATTGTTTTAACTTGACAATGGAATTTCAAAGTGTCAAGACATTAATAATTTACAGCCAGTTTTCAATGCACGTAGCAAGAACTATAACCAAATCAACTTGAATGAATTTTACACATAAAATATTGATGTGTTGCATCAAATTACTAACCCCAAGAAAAAGTATAACTCTGTTCCCCTCTTCCACTACCCTTCTTACACCAGTTTCATGCCAAAAGAAGAACATTTTAGCTATTTCTGTTATAGATTTTACGGTCTCTGCATAAGCCATCTCAGTGCCAAGCCCAACGTCAGCACTCAGCAAATAAGGCAGATTTACCTAAAATTTTATAAACTTTTACTGTTTTGTACTCTGCTACTCTGTAAATATATTTCCATCTTTTAAAGATTTATTCCATTATTTTACTAGAGATTAAATTTGAAGCTGCCAAGAATTGCCAAGAATATTTCTTTTTAGCCTAAAAAGTTCACTATTTACATATTTCCTCAATTTTAACTGATCTGTTAGGATATTTTTCTTCATGTCTCTCAAATGATTTCGAAACTCTTCTCCACTATTTCTAGGACTTTTTTCTTTTCCAAAACAGGAATTAAAAACTAACCAGATGAGCCTTTTACAGTTTCTTAGAATTCCAGTCACTCAAAAATACCATTCCTAAACTAAGACTTATTAGTCTTGGAGAGAATGAATATGACTAAGGTAACACCTTCTTCAACTAAAAAATTTTTTTCATGATAACCAGATTCAGAGGTCACTGTGATAACCAATTTCAACAACCCTCTCCCCACAAAAATGCTTTTAGCAAGTTATTCACAATTTAAAAATACAATCCCTATATAAAAAAAGAAGAACACTGAGTAGAATTAGTTTAAATTGGTTACAAACATACATCTTAAATCAGGAAAAAAAAAACTAGTGCAAAGTAAGTATTCTATATAAATACACAGTTTGAAATCAGTTGAAAAATATGCTATATAGATACATAGTTTGAATCAGTTGAATTATAACTGGAAAATATTTCAACTTGCACTTGTTTTAAAAAAAGAAACATTTATTCTAATATAGATACATAAGCATAGACACATTATTATTTTTCACTACCTTTGAGGAAATCATATATACATAACACTACTATCTTTGTACCAAATGGAGAAAAGTTTTGGGGGAAGTATGATAGATTTAATACAAGAATAACAGTGTTTTTAAAACACACGCCTTGCATAGAGACAGAAAGTAGAATGGTGGGTGCCAAATATTGGGAGGAGGCGAATGGGAATAGAGAGTTACTGTTTAATGAGTACAGAGATTCAGTTTGGAAAGATGAAAAAGTTCTGGAACTAGATGGTAGCTATGGCTGCAAAATAATGTTAATGTACTTAACGTCAATGAACTGTACACTTAAAAATGGTAAATTTCATGTTATGTATATTTTACCACAATTGTTTTTTTTTTTTTTAAAGCACTGGGTTTTGAGTCAAACAGATTTGGGTTCAAATCCCAGCTCTGCCTTTTATTGACTATGTAAACTTGGGCAAGTTGCTAATGTCTCTGTTTTATAGCTGAAAATGAAGATAATAAAGCCTAAGGGAGATTAAGTACAATGTTTGTACAGACCTTTACATACTGGCCAATAGGTGATAGCTTATGAACTTCAGACAGGTATCATTTTACACTACATAGATTCTACCCTCTAAATACTGGCCCTCCTTAAAAAGTTTGGTAAGAGTTATATAAATATAAAATAATAGTAATGGCTAATTCTAATATTAATTAATAGTGACAGCTACTGAGCACACTGCTGGGGACTTTACATACTTCATTTCAATTAATACTTACAATAACGTTTGGTACAGGGATTATTATCCCATTTAAATAGACAAAGGAAAAGACTTAGAGGGATTAAGTAACTATTCAAGGTCACAAAGGGTGGTACTATTTAAAATGTCCTACACTGTCATTTCCTTGAGCATAGCCTGGTTGCTCTCATAGGCAAAATGCCATCCTATGCTTCCCTCAGTCTGAGCAATGCTTATTACACTGTAATGTAATACAGACTCCCACGATCATCAAAATAAGATCCTTGTGGGCTGGGACTATGTTTTCATTCACTCAACAAATCCTGACTAAACACATGCTTACAGACCAGCTCTACATATGAGTATATATGATGAATAAAACAGACATGGTCCTTTATGCTTACGGAAGATTATGGTCTAATAAGGTGAACAACATTAAACAAATCAACAAACAAGTAGCTAATTAGAAATTGTAGCTATAAAGGAGAAGAACAGAGGACCATACAACAATAAGAAAAAGCTATTTTTAGATGAGGGTAAGTGGGAAGTCAAGAAAGGCCTCTTTGAAGAATTGTCTCTTTAATCTCTATATCCCCAGTGCCAAGCACATTACTCGTACAGAGAAATTACTCAGTGAATATACGATGAATGAATGTACTGATGCTCAAGAAAACTTACCAGTAGGAGTGGTTACCAGCTTAGTTGTCATAATCGCACCATTACTGCTAACCACCATAATAGGGGAATTGCTACTGGTGGGCAGAGTTGCTGTCACTGGTTTGGGTAAGATTTTACTTGGTTGAACTTGTTGTGTGATGATTTTAACACCTTTGAAAGAAGAAAGATAAATATCAGCACAAATTATTTTTAAAACCACGTGTCTCATACCAACCCAAGAGGGCAGTAGTTACACACATTTACTCAGTCTTACCTAAAGAAGGACTTCCTTCATGTGGATGAAATTCTTTAAACTTTTATTTCTCAAATTCCTATCTTTCCTAATTTCTCTTATTCAAGAATACAATCAAAACATTATAGGAGCTCTTAAATTCTTAAAGAAAAACAATTTTTTTTTCTTTTGTCTATAATCATGTCTTATAAGAGCTTTCAAACCAAGTTAGCCACCGACCTGAACTTTTAAAGACAAACCATCTATTTCATTTAAGTGCTTGAGATAAAAGAATTAGGATAAGAAAACAAGAAATGTTAATGTAGCTTTTATATATGACACCAAATAGCTCTCTAACCACTTAAACTATAAAGGCTGTTGAAAACTTGAGGAAGAATATTTTCTTTTTGAAACTTTATTTTTAAATTGACTTCTTTTAAAAGTATTTTTAATAGTACAATTTGTCAAATACAAAATAAAGGATACACTATTATTGTACTTACAAAAAATGTGCATGTGGACAATAATTTGAAGGTAATATGTAAAAATAAAATAAAAATGTTAGTGATGGTTATTTTTTTACATTTTTCAAAATTTTTATTTAAATATTATAATTGTTATATTGACTTTCCAAATGTACAATGTCTATTTAAAAGAAATATTTCATGATGCTAGCTACAAATTTAAATACTAATAATTTACTGAGAGAGAAAATTTTGGTAACACTTTTTCCCCATTAACTTCACTGAAATAATTCATGGGGTAGACTGTATTCCATAGAAAACTAAAAATTTTATTACCTTTTTAGATGGTGATTAGGTTGAGACATTAGGAAGCAAACAATTTATTTATTTAATAGCGTTAAGTAATTTTAAATTTCTTGTAGCCAACAAAAAATAAAATAAAATTATGGCATCTAGGCATAATTAGGCAAATTACTTAATCTCTATGACTCAGTTTTTTTCATCTAAAAAAATAAAGATACTACCTTCTAGGGCTATTGTGAAGATTAAATAAATCAAAATTGTAAAACACCTAGTACATAGCAAGAATTCAATAAATAAAGTATTGTTATTATAAAAATAAAGAAATTCTAATTATAATAAATCATAAACAGTGAAGCTTAGGAGGAAAATTATTTCCAGTGTTATCTCATTAATGAATTACAATAATGCTTAAGGCACATTAAAAAAGTTCCCAAAGAAATAACCACGGACAGTAAAAAATTTATGAGAATCATAAGAAACTACTTTGCTCACTCCTAAAATAAAATTTGGATCAAATAGATAATATTCTAGAAAAATATTATTTATCAAAGCTGACCTCAAAAAAGAGAGATATCTAAATAGACAAATTTCCTTAAAATAATTTTTTATTAGTTTCAGGAGTACAAAACAATGTAATAGTTAGACATTTGCACCCCTCAGAAAGTCATAACCCTCCTTCCCCAATCTACTACCCCTGACATCGTATATAGCTATTACAATTCCATCGACACTATTCCCTATGCTGTACTCCACATCCTGTGACTATATATACATATATATATATATATAGTTGACATTCAGTATTATTCAGCTTCAGCTTCAGGTGTACAGTGCAGTTGTCAGGCATCAATAGCCAAGACATGAAAACAAATTTTTAGGAGTTCCCCCCGTCACCAAAAGCAGCAGGCTCAGATAGTTTCACATGATAATTCTACATTCCTTTAAGATAATTCCAATGTATTTAAAACCATTCCTCTTAAAAGTTCTCATCACACACACACACAAAATGTGTACCTGTGTGGTGATAGATGTTAAGTAATATTAACTAAACCTGCATCAAATCATTATGTTGTATACCTAAAACTAACAAAATGTTATATGTCAATTATATCTCTAAAAACAAAAACTACTCTAGAGATCAATTTCTGACAAGAGAGCATGAAGAGGATCTGCCAACCTGCTCGCTAACCCAATGAAACTGGTAAAAGTAATAAAACCAATGAAAAGCTCTGGAAATGGTCTCAAGGACCAATGAAGAAACATCTATTCTAGAAAATACAGAAAAATTCAGTAAGCGAGGCAAGATCTGTGGTATTTCAACCAAGACCGGTTCCTTCGCCCTGCATCCTTGTCCTGCTACAAGCAAGGCAAAGACACTTCTCCAGACTGCTTCAGTCAAGAACACAGGGCCTCCTCTTCCTCCAGCTTCCATCTGCTTTCTTCTGAAGCAACATGACTTCAGGTTATCTCATCCTGCCCCCAGGTACTTACTGCTAAGGTTAAATCCTGGGCAAGCGCAGTCAAGAGGTGAGTGCTCCCTTCTTCTGCCCAGCACCCAATTCATGGAACAATTCATGGTGCCACTGAGAATGCTGGGGTCCTGAGCACCATTGCCATGGCTTGTGAGGCGGTGGCTCCACCACCAGGAGAAGTGAGCCGAGAAGATCTCAGGCTGCTGTCCACCCTTCTACCCTTGCCTTCCCTGAGTGCTCAGCTTTTAGAGGGGGGTTGTCATTCGGAGAAGCATGCTACTGACCCTCTCCCCTGAGCTCCAGGGCTGCCTGAAGGTAGAAATAAGTCATAAAACAGACATTCTTAATCTCTTCCCAAAGGAACTGACTTCATTTGTAACAGAGCATGGAGAAATTCAATTCAAGCCTAAGGGTGTTCTCAAGAACAGTGGAAGATGAGATGAAAGAAAGGAGATTCGTGGATTTAAGGAAGACACAGTCTAAACTATAGTCCAGATAGTTTGCAGGAGAAAACTGAGGAATACAGAAGCTGAGAAGAATCCTTCTGTGGTCGGAACAAACATCAAAAATAGACCTCTGAAACCATTCTTTCAAAGAAGCCACAATTTAGGTTAGTTTCTACAGAGCAACTTATGCTCCAGGGCCTTGTTGAAATCAATAGAGCAATCAGTTAGTAGAGTTTAACAGCTGAGGGTGATCATGGAAAGAAAGGAAGAAAGCAATACCAATACCACCATCTCAGAATAACTGGGCATACCCAGAGCTGTACCTCCTTGAGGAGCAACACCAGAGGCTTAACTTCACTAAAATAATTGATCTTGTCACTAAACAACATATAACCAAGCAAACAAAAATAACAAATCAGGGGGGTGGGTGGTAGGAGAGACCAGCGATACACCCAGCTATATATCTAATATCTAAAATATCAATATAAACATCTACAATGTCTAGCTTCCAACAAAAATCATTAGGAAGCATACAGAGAAGCAGGAAAATATAACCCATTCACTAGAAAAAATGCAGGTAACAGAAACCGCCTATGCTCGAGTGACCAGATATCAGGTTTAACAACAACAAAAAATACTTCAAAAGAGCCATTATAATATGTTTACAAAACTAAAGGAAAGCATTGCTATAGAAGTAAAAAAGGGTACAAAGACAAAGTGGTATCAAATAGAAAATATTAATAAAGTGACAGAAATTACAAAACAAAAACAAAACAAAACAAAAAAAACCCCTGCCGTTGAAGAGTACAATAACTGAAATTTAAAAATTCACTAGAGAGGCTCAATAATGGATTTGAATTGCCAGGAGAAATAATCAGCAAATTTGAAAATAGATCAATAGAGATTATGCAAGTTGAAGAATAGAGTGAAAAAAAAGAAAAATGAACACAGTCTCAGAGAAATGTGAAACACCATTAAGTGCACCAACACACATGTAAATAGAACTACCAAAAAGGAACAGAGAGTAAAGAGAAAAAGAAATAATGGCTAAAAATATCCCAAAATTATTTAAAAAGCAGTAACTTACACATCCAGGAAGCTCAATAAACTCCAAATAGGATAAATAAATCCAAAGAGATCCACAAACAGACAGACACATCATACTAAAAATGCTGAAAGTCAGAGACAAGGAAAAACCTTGAAAGCAGCAAGAGAAAAACAACTTACCACTTACAAGGGAACTGCATTAAAGTTAACAATTTACTTCTCAGCAAAAGCAGGCTAGCAGGCAGTAGGATAATGCATTCAAAGTTCTCAAAGAAAAAAAAAAGTCAATCAAGAATCGAATATCCAGCAAAGTCTTTGCCAGATAAAAACAGAATCTACTGGCAGCAGACAGCATTACAACACACTAAAAGAAGTTCTATGAATAAAAGGAACAGAAAACAAAACAATGATGCCCATTCTTGCCGATAATATTCAACATTTTACTAGAGGTTCTAGTCAGGGAAATTAGTTAGGCAAGAAAAGAAATACAAGGCATCTAGATTGTAACAGAAGAAACTATCTCTATTTGCAGGTGACATGATCTTTTATATTAAAAAAATCCTAAGAAATTTACTAGAAACAATTGTAACTAAAAAATTACTTCAACAAAATTGCAGAATACAAAATCGACATGCAAAAAATCAGTTGCATTTCTTTTTTTTTTAAAGATTTTTACTGGGGAATTGGGGGATGGGAACAGCGCTGGAGAATTGGGGGAAGCGGAACAGACAAGTTGCTGTCCTTTTGTTCTTCAGTCTAGTTGTGGAGGACGGTGCTTCACTGGCCCAAGTTGGCACCATCATTGCACTCTTCCCGGGCGAGCTGCTGGCCGCTCACGCTGGCTGCTGGCTATAGCCCATGGCACCCACTGCAGCAGGGGCTGCAGCCTACGCCATCGCAGGCAACTCATGGCAGCCCAGCTCCAGGTTGAGCTGTTGTTCAGCATCTTAGCTGTGGAGGGCAGTGTCACTGGCCCTCATATGTGGGATCCAAACCGGGGCCCTCTGGCATCCCAAGCCAGCTCTTAACCAATGTGCCACTCGGCCGGCCCTTCAGTTGCATTTCTATACATTAGTAAAGGACAATCCAAAAAAATGAAATTAACAATTCCATTTACAATAGCCTCAAAAAGTAAAATATTTAGGAATAAATTTAACAAAAGAAGTACAAAATTTATACTCTGAAAACCACAGAACATTGTTGAAAGAAATGAAAGAAAATCTTAAAAAATGCAAAAACATCCCATGGTCATGGATTAGATCGCGGTTCTCAACCTGTGGGTCACAACCCCTTTAGGGGTCGAACAACCCTTTCACAGTGGTCGCCGGGTACTCATATGTGGGCATATCTGCATGTGGGCCTGGAGACGGATAGAGGAGCAGTGTCTCGGTTCCTAAAACCATCGAAAATATGTGTTTTCCGATGGTCTTAGGCGACCCCTGTGAAAGGTTGAGAACCGCTGGATTAGAAGATTCAACATTGTTAAGATGCTAATACTCCCAAACTGTTCTACAGATTCAATGCAATCCCTATCAGAATCTCAAATGACTTCTTTGTAGAACTGACAAGTTGATTACAAAAAACTGCAAGGGACCCTAAATGGTCAAAACAATCTTTAAAAGAAGAAAAACAAAATAGGAGTACTCACATCTCCTGATTTCAAGGCTTACTACAAACCAACAGTAATCAAACAGTATGGTGCTGGTATGCAAACAGACTATAAACTAATGGAATATAATTGAGAGCCCAGAAATAAACCTATATACATGGTCAACTGATTTTCAACAAAACCATTTGGGGGGGGTGAGGATATTCTTTTCAACAAATGGTAGTAACACAAGTAAATAACCATATGCAAAAGAATAAAGTGAGATCCTTACCGCACACCATAACAAAATTACTAGGTTGTAGGAAAAGTCATGAGGCATTTCTGCAACGAAAAACATAAAAATATACGTCATGACTTTTCCGACAACCCAATAACTCAAAATGGATCAAAGACCTAAATTTAAGAGGTAAAACTATCAAACGCTTAGAAAAAAACAGGGATAAATCTTTATGACCTGAGATTTGGCAAAAGATTTTTAAATATGACACTGAAAGAATGAGTAACAAACAAAAGGAAAAAATAAATTGAATGTCATCAAGATTAAAAACTTTTGTGCTTCAAAGGATATCATCAAGAAAATGAAAAGACAACCCACAGAATGGGAGAAGATATTTGCAAATTATATATCTGATAAGGGCTTAATATCCAAAATATGTATATTAAAAGACTCTTATAACTCAATGATAAAAAGACAGAAAACCCAATTAAAAAGTGGGTAAAAAATGTAAATAAATATTTATCCAAGGGAGATACATAAAGGGCCAATAAGCACATGAAAAGATGTCCAACATCATTAGTTATCTGAGAAATGCAAATCAAAACCAAATGAAATACCACTTCACATAAACTAGGATAGCTAGAATCAAAAAAAGTCAGAGAATAACATGTGTTAGAAAGGCTGTAGAGAAATTGGAACCCTCGTACACTGTTGGTGGGAATGTAGAATGGTGCAGCCACTTTGAAAAACAGTCTAGCAGTTTTTCAAACAATTAAGCCTAGAATTACCATACAACTCAATAATAATTCCACTCCTAGGTATATACATAAGAGAAGTGAACACCCAAAAACTCACACATGAAAGTTTCCACAGAATTAATCATAATAGCCAACAGGTAGAAACAATCCAAATGTGTATCAATGGACAAAAGGATAAACAAAACGTGAAATATTTGGCCATAAAAAGAAATGAAGTACTAATACATGCTACAACATGGATGAACCTAGAAAACACTGTTAAGTGAAAGAAGCCAGTCAAAACACAACACATTATACTATTCCATTTATATGAAAATCCAAAATATAGAAATCTAGAGACAGAAAGTAGATTAATGGTTGCTTAGGGCTGGAGAGGTTGTCAAAGGGAGTAGTGAAATCACAGCTGAAGAGAACAGGATTTCTTTTTGAATGAAATGTTCTAAATGAACATTTGATGAAATGTTCTAAAATCAATTGTTGTGATGGCCGCATGTATCTGTGAACATACTAAACACCACTGAATTAAACACTTTAAATGAGTTAATTAAATGGTATGTGAATTATACTTCAATAAAGCTGTTTAAAAAAAAATCCAGAGCATTTTAAAAAACGGAAAACAACAATTCTTTCTTGGAAGCACACTTAACATTGAAAGTAAAGCCTCACAAAGACTGCATATAAAAAGAAAGCTACAGACCAATTTTTCTATGACTATCAACACATTGTATTGTCCATACCTCATACTATTATAAGGATGACAGTATACTTTTCAAGATTTAACAATCTAGTTAATTTTTCTTTTTTATTATTTTGTTTTCTTCCTCTCTTCCCTGATTCAACTGCTCTACTTTTCCCAAGGTTACATGCATACCTTGTTAATCTGCTTAATCACCAGGGCACTGACTTGAAAGAAACTGTTTCAGCCCTTAGACCTCTGGACACCAATAACCAGGCTGCAACACCCTTGCAATTTTCCACCAGATGATGCATGATCAGCCCCTACGATGGGGTCTGAGATCACATTATCTCCAAGTAAACCAGACCCTGAGGAGGCATTTTCCTGGACATCAGCACCCAGGAATCGCCTAACTACCCTTTTCTTATGTTCTTTTTCTTACGCGCCTATAAAGCCTTCTGGCCATTCTAGGAAGGGGGAAGATGGCCTTTGAGACGGGCGTCTGCCATCTTCGCAGAATGCTATCATTTGAAATAAACCTCCTTTTCTTTCCACCAGCCCCTGTCTCTCAATCATTGGCTCACGAGCAGCAAGCAGCCCTTCGGTAACACTAAGATAAATTTCAAAAGATTTAAATGAGAATTGCAACTAAAAATCTAGAAGCATTAAAACCACACTGATCAATTCAACCATATAAAACAAAAAAAGATTTGCACAGCAGAAGTCCCCATACATAAGTCAACAGACAGACTAACTGGGAGGAAAATAGCTATAAATCATGAAACACACAAGTGCTAATTATCCTAACATACAATGAATTCACAGAAACTGATCAGTAAAAGACCACAGTAGAAAAATGGGAAACGAATACAGATAGTATATAAAAAATGAAATATAAGGGCTCTGAAACATATGAAGAATTGCTCCAACTCACTAAGAGAAATGAAGATAAAACAACACTGAGATAATGCCCACCCCATCAGATTGGAAAAATCCAATTGTTTATTAATATACTGGTGGGAACAGGTCACTGTGAGGAAACTGGTACTCATGTACATTATTGGTTGGAGTATCAATTGAAAAATCCCTATAGAAGATTATCTGGCAATATGTATCCAAATTTTAAATTATTTTATCTTTGACACTCCTAGGAATCAGTCTCCTGGGAATCACACTCATGGAATTATCCTACAGATATACATATAGACAACCAAAATGACTATGTACAGTCTTGTTTATTGCCGTTATGTTTGGAAAAATCCCCAAAGATTGGAAATAATCTTACAAGGGAATAGTTAAATTATGGTACATCCACTATAGAATGCAGAGGCAATTTAATTGTATGTATTGACTGCATTAGAAAGATCTCCAAGCAAGATTTAGAAGGGGGGCGGGGGGAAGCAATGTGCAGGCATTACATTCTATTGTACACCTGTGTAAAAAGGAAACGATATAAATTTAAATTTAAATTTGCTTGTATATGCAGATTCTAAAAATACAAAAGAAACTAACACTTTTTTTAATGATTAGGGAGGACTGGACAGATAGAGAATAACTTATTCGCTAAATAACTTATACTTTTCAGTTTTTGATAAATGTATTGTTTATTCAAAAATAAAATAACTGACTCACAAATAAAAATGCCACCAAATCAGACCTCAGAAACTAGAACTGGAACACAGCAGTATTATATGTTAACCAACATTAGAGACACTAAAATCTCCCTTCCTTACTATAAAGATAAAATTATTTCAAATATACAGTAATATGTGGTGAAAAAGTCAAAACTGGATAACTTACCATACATATTAAAATACCATGGGCAAACACTAAGAAAATAGAACAAAATAAAACACTCAAATTTTTCTAGTAGAACCACAGGAAAGCAAGAAACTTTTTAGCATATTCTACCCCTGCTGTTCCAAAGAGATGATTAAAAATCCATTTTCAGGGCCGGCCGGGTGGCGCAGTTGGTTAGAGCGCAAGCTCTGAGAAACAGGGTATCCAGTTCGATTCCCACATGGGCCAGTGAGCTGTGTCTGAGCTGAGCTGCCGCTGAGCTGCCATCAGGTGGCTGAATGGCTCAGATGGTGAGAGCGCATGCTCTTAACAACAAGGTTGCTGGTTCAACTCCTGCATGGGATGGTGGGCTGCACCCCTCCCCCCACCCCCCCCCCAACTAGATTGAGGGCGGCGACTGGACTTGGAGCTGAGCTTGCGCCTTCCACACTAAGGCTGAAGGACAACAACTTGACTTGGAGCTGAAACGTCCTGGAAAAACACAATGCTCCCCTTCCCCAATTTCCCAACACTGTTCCCTTCCCCAATTCCCCAGTGAAATCTTAAAAAAAAAACAACAAAAAAATCAGTTGTGTTTCTATACACTAATAATGAACTATCAGAATGAGAAATTCAGAAAACAATTCCTTTTACAACTGTGTAAAAAAATACCTATTAATAAATTTAACCAAGGAGAGATGAAGGATCTGTATGCTGAAAACTGTAAGACACTGATAAAAGAAAATGAAGAAGATACAAATAAATGGGAAGACATTCTGTGCTCATGGACGTAAGGATCAATGTTGTTAAAATGTCCCTAGTACCCAAAGCAATCCACAGAATCAACGCAATTCCTATCAAAATTCCATGGCACTATTCACAAAAAATAGAACAATCCTAAAATTTGTATGGAATTATAAAAGGCCCCGAATAGCCAAAGCAATCTTGAGAAAGAAGAACCAAGTTGGAGGAATCACACTTCCTGATTTCAAACTATGTTACAAAGCTTCAATAATCAAATTGGAATGGTACTGGCATAAAGACAGACACATTATATCAATGGGACAGAATAGAGATTCCATAAATAAACCCATGCATATATGGTCAATTAATTCACTATAAAAAAGCCAGGAATATACAATGGGAAAAGGACAGTCTTTTCAATAAATAGTGATAAAAAACTGGACAGTCACATACAAACAAATGAAATTAAGTCACTATCTTATACCATACGAAAATCAACTCAAAATGGATTAAAGACTTGATCATAAGTCCTGAAACCATGAAACTCCTAGAAGAAAATATAAAGG
This sequence comes from Hipposideros armiger, assembly GCF_001890085.2. NCBI lineage: Eukaryota > Metazoa > Chordata > Mammalia > Chiroptera > Hipposideridae > Hipposideros > Hipposideros armiger. The sequence continues at coordinate 3,486,225 of NW_017731482.1, read as the reverse complement.
GTAAGCTTCCTGACATTAGTCTTGACAAAGATTTTTTTTTTATTTGATACCAAAAGCAAAAGCAACAGAAGCAATAATAAGCAAGTGGGACTATATCAAACTAAAATGCTTCTGCTCAGCAAAGGAAACAACCAACAAAATGAAAAGGCAACCTATAGAATGAGAGAAAATATCTGCAAATCATATATTTGATAAGGGATCAATATTCAAAATATAAAAAGAACTCATACACCTCAACAACAAAAAAACAAACAACCTGATTAAAAAATGGGCAGAGGATATAAACAAGACATTTTTCCAAAGAAGACATGCTAATGACCAACAGGTATATGAAAAGGTGCTCAACATCACTAATCATCAGGAAAATGCAAATCAAAACCACAATGAAGTATTACTTCACATCTATTAGAATGACTGTTATCAAAAAGGCAAGAAATCACAAGTGTTGGCAAGGATGTGGAGGAAAAGGAACGCTTGTGCACTGTTGGTGGGAATGTAAACTGGTGCAGCCAGTATGAAAAAGTATGGAGATCAAAAAATTAAAAGTGGAACTACCATATAATCCAGCAATTCCACTTCTGGGTATTTATCAAAAGGAAATGAAAACACTATCTTGAAAAGATACCTGCATCTCCAGCTTCATTGTGGCATTATTTGCAACAGCCAAGACATGGAAACAACTTAAGTGTCATCAATGGAAGAATGAATAAAGAAAATGTGGTACATAGATACAATGGAATATTATTCAGCCATGAGAAAGAAGGAATTCCTGCTGTTTACAACAATGTGGATGGACTCTGAAGACATTATGCTAAGTGGAATAAGTCAGAGAAACATAAATACTATATGATCTCACTTATATGTAGAATCTAAATAAACAAACAAAATAAAAACAGAACTCATAGATACAAGAGAACAAACATATTGGTGGTTGCCAGAGGCAAGTGGTGAGGGGTTGGCTGAAATGTGTGAAAGTAATCAAAAGGTACAAACTTCCAGTTATAAGATAGATGAGTCCTGGGGATGTAATGTACAGCATGGTGACTATAGTTAACTATACTGTATTGTATATTTGAAAGTTTCCAAGAGAGTAGATCTTAAAAGTTCTCATCACAAGAGAAAAAATTTGTAACTATGTGTGGTGATGGATGTTAACTAAACTTATTATGGTAAGCGTTTTGCAATATATACATACATCAAATCATTATGTTGTACACCTAAAACTAGCACAATGTTACACATCAATTATACCTCAAAAAAATACATTTAATGTTCCTATCAAAAAACAAAACAAACTGAAAATGTCAGCATCCTCCCAAATTCCTGTTCTACCACTAAAAAAAGTCCAGATTCATTAGAGGAAAAAAAAAAAAATTCATTTTCTTTTCTTAAAGATATTTAAGTGAGAGGCTCTTTAATTTCCCTATGTCTCCTGCCTTTCTATTTAACACTTTTATGATTTGATTACTTAGTGATTGACTCCCACCTCTAAGTTCCTATGATGGAGATGCTCTCAATAAACTGCTAAATTGTTAATTCACAAACCACAAACTTCTTCACTATACACAATGTCCTATAATCTTAGCACCTCTGCTCATGACAATTTTATGCCATATTCATAAATATGAACTGACCTCTAACACAAGTCTCCTGAGACTAGTTTTTCCACTGCGCACTTCCCATAACCCCAGTGGGGCCCAGTGTAATTCTAAAACCTGGGTTTGTTTCCTCAGCCTTTACCTCTCTTGAGAATTCATTGAAAAAAAAAAAAACTCTTCGTGCGGTGCAAGCTGCTTTTTATCCCTTTTCTAGATCCAAACTCCAGTTCTCTTTATATAAGTATTCTCAACAAAAGGCTCTCAAAATACATTTTAGAACTTAAAAATCTGGTTCTTGAGGAAACTGTATATTCAAGTAAATCCATATATAAGCAGTCTCCAGAGAACTGGTGATTGGAGAAGGATTACCACATCTTGTAAACATTTCCTAGTTACCTGACTCCTGTTTGATTTGAATAGTAGGCTTGATACCAGGTGGCAAAGGAGACTGCTGAGGCTGTTGCTGATGAGATACTGGAGAAGGCTGGGCCACCTGTTGCTGAGTCTGTTGCTGCACTTGATGTAACTGCTGCTTAGGAGACTGTTGATGCTGTTTAGGAAACTGTGCAAGAATCTGAGTTGGGGTACCCACTGAGTTTTTGGGGGAAGGAAGTCTGGTTGATGCTATTTTGATTGCTGATGTAGATACACCTGTAGATGAGTAAGGAAAAACAAAATTTAATACTAAAGCATAATTAAAGTTACGTCTGGTTATTGTAGTAGATAATACAGACTAGGTTAAATAAAAAAAACAGTAACTCATTAAGCACCTAGTAAGTGTCAAATATAATGTGATATTTTACATATTTGATGCCTAGTCCCCAAACTCTGCAAGGGAGGCATCATTGCTCTCACACTCAAAAAAAAAAAAACTAAACTGATTTTCCCTTGGTGAAGAGTTAGAATGAAAGAAACAAAGTATCAGGCAAGATAGTCTCACACATGTCTCTCAATAGATTTCCCCTCAGAAAATACGGGTTCTCAATGTAATATAAGAACTAAGCAAACTAAGTTTTGGATCTTATTTGTTAATACATTTTTTCAAATATTACTTTTCAGGTTCTAGTGAGTCATTTTAAACATGCCATTAGATAAAATTATTCACACTGAAACATTCATCTTTTGAACTATTTAGCATGACAAAGTAGCTTTTCTTTTTTTCTTTTCCTTTTTTTTTTTTTTAGCTGAGCCATCCTGCTACCTGTTGGCAGCTCAGTGGCAGCTCAGCTCGGGCCGGGCATCGAACCACTGTTGTTCAGAGCTCAAACTCTTGAGCGAGCTCTTAACCAACTGAGCCACTCGGCCGGCCCAACAAAGTAGCTTTTCTATATTGCATTCCAATAATCTATCAATTAAAATCCTTTCTTAAAAACTTCAACTGAGTCAGTAAATAATCATATGAAAAGTTACAAGTGGGCATACTCAATGTATCCACAGCAAAAAAATTCTGATGATATAAGGTTTTAAGACATTTCTATTCAATGCAATACTGATATTAGAAAGAATGCATGTATAGGTTAGGAGTTTCAGTAACTTCCACTACAGATCTATGTATTTAGAGAAATTCTTCCCTCTCCCAGATTTTTCATCAATAATCTTATAATTCATCAACAAAACAACAGGACTATTATCTGCAAATGAATTAATATTCCTAACAGAAAGAACCTGGAACATATATAACTCACTAACTCAGCTGATCAACTTTTTGAGCACTGCTGAAACAAAGAAACTGATAAATTAATGGCCTAATTATCAAGTACTTAGGCTATTTCACACCTTCCTTCACCACACACTCACTGTGACAATTATATTGCATTACAGAAAAATGTTAAGTAATATCACATTCTTAGGTAAAATGTTTCTGGAGAATGATAAAGATGGAGTAGAAACCTTGAGAAGTCACTCCGACTCTTTGGGTCTCAGCTTCCCCATTATGTTGCGTTTTCCTAGCCCTGCAAGTCTAAGAGTTGCTGTGTGGGTCACGTAAGATCACAGATAAATACTTTAAGAGTAGACAAAGCGTAGTCACATTTTTGTCTACAAAATGAAGGACTTACTCATATTACTTACACATGCTCCTACATCACCAACCCCTATCCCTCCCTGAATATTAGTATTTTGGTGACTTGTGTTACACCGCTTAATTGTGAATTATGATCTCTGCAGCCACTTTCAGCAACATTTTATTACTCAATGAGCATAAAGTATTATACAAGTGAAAGATATTATTTTTAAAGCCTTAATCTTTATATTGCATTCATAATGAACTCTTTATTAATTGAGGTAATTCCTTAGCTAAACTATGATCTACATATACTTTTGTATAGGAAAAGTATCTGAATGCAAAAGCAGTAAGGATGACTTTAGAATCAGAAAATTGTGTTCAAATCATGCCTTCAACACATAAACACATAATAGCTGTATTATCTGATTAAAGTACTTCATCTCTATGAATATTTATTCATTCAATAAAAACTTACTGAGCAGACACTACAATACATGCTAGACCCTTGGGAAACTATTTTCTATTCATGAAACAGTCCCTACCTTCAGGAAGGTTAAAGAAGACAATCGAATGGTCACGCATATCTATCACTACTAACGGTAATAAATGCTAATCTTTGTTTTAACAAGTAAAAGGTCCTCTTCCTCTTCCAAACAATTCAGCACTAAGGACATCAGGTAGCACAAAGCAAGATGGACAACTAGGCGGCTAAAGAGAAGACTGGCCAAGCATGGGGTGTCAGAGCCCACTGCAGAGAATGGCCTGCTGTGGGAGTCAGAGTATAAATAAGATGAGGAGGGTGTCCACATGGGAAATTCAGGGGACAGCGAGCGTGCCTGTAGAGTTCGAGCCCAAATAGGATAAGGAGGGGTTCCGTGAATATGAGCCACCTAGCTAACGGTCTCAAACCTTAAGCAGTACGTCCACGGGAAGGCGTGGCTATGGAGGTATGAGAGTCCAAGCTGGATGAAGAAGACTTCTGAGTGGGAGGGCAGCCTGGCACAGGTGTCTCCTAAAGTAATATAACAGGAAGTACACAATACCACTTACAAAATGTTCATTGTCCCTATCTCCAAAAACAATCAGAATTGAATCTGATCAAGCTTCCTGACTTAAGTACCAGTTTTATGTAACTACATGGAACAGAAGAACCTGTTAAAACACACCAGGGGGATATAAATATCAGCAAAATCCAGACTATGGAAAACTCAGGAAAAATTATTTCTTCAACAAATAAATTGCAAAGACATGAAAAGAAAAAGGAAAGAGACATATTAAGTTAAAAAAAAAAGACATAACCATATCAATCAATGTGATATGGGGACCTTACATGGATCCTAATTAAAAAAAAATTTTTTTATGACATGATCAAAGAAATTTAGACACTAACATGATATTAATTCTAGGTGTCATAGTGGTATTATGGGTTACGATTTTTTTTCTTTTTGATATACATGCTGAAGTATGTATAGCTGAAATTATATGATGCCCTTAAATCATTCCAGGTCAGGGATGTGTGGAGGGAAATAGCAGGTACAGATGAAACAAGACTGACCATGTGTTGCTCACCCTGAAACTGGGTAATGGGCACATGAGGGTTCATTTTACTATTCTCTCTACTTATGAATGTTTGGAATTTTCCATAATAAAATTTTTGTAAGTTATCCTTTCTTCTAGATAACAAACTCAGAATAACCATTCTAATTAGAATTTTAAGAGCCAACCATGCACAATCTCCCTACTCCCTACCTTTGCAACCATCTCTACTCTTGTTACTACTGCTACTAAGACTCTTCCACCTCTATCACCAGCTGCCCCTACAAGAATAACCAGAGATAGATATATCAGCTCTAAAACAGCCTATCTTTAATCCCCAACAGAAGCAGACACTGAATATACTTGTCCCCAGGTACCCACACAGGAGCTGCTACAGAAGCTCTGCAGTCAGAATTACTAGTCTGTATATTACCACCACATTCCACTAACATTTACCTTTTTTCAAAAGATGTCTTAATTTCTTAGCACTAGTATCTAAATTAAATATCCCAAACAGAAACTCAAAATAATCACATAGTTGCCTTGAGTATCTACATTCACATACTTGTACAACTCTCATGTTCTGTCAAATTTCAGTGAATTTACGAGTAATCTCTGCGATGTCTTGTCCAGCTCCCCTACAACTACTTATGGTTCAAAGAGATACAGGATACTAACAAGCAAAGGAGAAAATAGCTATGTTGTAAATTCCCACGAGATTCAAAGGGTACCTGGAGAAAATTAAGAATGAAAAACAGAAGAATGGACTATTCATTTTGCCTAAAGATATTTCAACAGTAACCAAGAGGACTATTTCCTGATTTCAAATAACATCTTCTTTAGAAAAACAGTAATCTTTCTAATTGAGTAAAACTTTAGCAAGCTGTGGATGAATACTGGGAGGGAAAAACAATTGTCAACGGATGATAGTTTTGATATAGGGATCAGTCGGGTGAGGAGACAGATGGCCTTTTGTTCTTGGTGAATTGGTGAATCTGGATAATGTTTGCATCCACCATTTTAAACAGACTTCCTGTATAAAAATTATTTCTATTTTTAATAATACTATATTACAGTTTACTGCTGTGCAAATAGAAAAGTTGGAATGGTTTTTAAAAATTCCTTAAAGTTACAAATTGAAGAAAATTTCAAGCCTGCTATTTCCTGTTATTAATTGAGATATTAAATGGGTGTTAGAGCCAGAAAATGACAGATGCTCACATTCCACCAGTATGGCTATGGAGACGGAATAGTGACCATATCGCATCTATGTAACCTCTTTCTTGCTAACAGTTATATAGAACACACTAAACATGACTAAAGCAATTATGAAAAACACTGTTTTCCTAGACGACTGCTTGCATTCAACTACCAGTTATAAACTAGGATATTGCCAAGTTCCAGTCTATCTTAAGCTATATACTGTTCAAGTAGAAGTCAATGAAAACTAATATTAAGTACTGTTCTATGTGGTTTCTAAGCTCCCTTTGACAGACTACAAGCATGAGTATGAACTCTGTATAATAAATACTTCCCTCTGGTCCCTATCTTAAGACTTACCAACACTGCAAAAAGAATGTTTCTGACATAAGGGAGGAACACAAAGATAAAGAAGAGAGCTAAACTGATTTAAGCTAACAGGGAAATGAGGTTTCCACATTTCCTTTCCTCTGCTATAAAGGAGCAATTGTCCTTCAGTTCAGCTTCAGCTCCTCTCAATACCGTCCACCATCCATCCATACAGAAAAATGTATGAGACTGAAGAAAAAGGTCAATGGCATGTCCTTGAAATCACCTTCTTCCCTCTACTTATCATTGGGTAACTTACTCTGAAGAGGTCGTGTACTTGGTATCTCTTCTGAAGAACTTAAAGTAAAATAATTTCAAGTTTCTAATGAAAAAAAAAATTCCATTTACAACAAAGCTATTTGTATACACCTTTGAAAGTTGTTGTGACAAGATTTAACCTACATTTTGTGAATGTTAACTGCCTAGATGACTAGGTAGGTACTATGCACTTGAAAAAAATAATCCTGGAGTGAGCATGTTAGTTACTATAAGAAACCTGAGTGACCCATTGCTTGACATTCTCAAACTGGGGGAAGGAGAGTGGTAATCTCTGATGAAACAGGAGGGCCTTTCACACCCAAAGCTGCAAAACACACCCCCAGTTTTCTTCAAAACTCCTATATACTCCAGTGACAGAATTACATGGTGAATCACCACTCACCTTGTGCTACTGTTGACATGACCACAGACGGTGTGGAGGATACCACAGCTGTCACTGCCACTGTACTAGGAACAGGTGACGGCGTAGAGCTGCTGCTGCCGCTGCTGCTACTGCTGACCAGAGAGGACTGTGAAGCAGTTATAACCACCGGTGGCTTCTGGGTTGTGGAAGCAATGACTGACGTTGGTACGAGCTTAGTGACTGCTGCATAGTTATGGGATTTGGAGAGAATGTTGGGCACGAAGGTTGAACTTGGTGATGTGGTCACTATAATAACCTAAGAAAGGAAAAATAAGTTATTTTCATATATTTATTACACTACTAACATATCTAGTCTTGTAGTTACATACAATTCAAAAAACAGCTTACAAAACATGAACAATTCAACATAGAAATATACAACTAAAAATATTTAAAAGAAAAATACTTACGAACCAAATATTTTAAAAGACAACATTCAATGCTGTGCAAGATAAAGCGAAGTAAACATTTCAATACACTGCTTAGGGAATATAAATGGGCACAATCTTTCTAGAAAGTAATTGGGATAGTCATCCATTTATAAATATTTGTTGAGCATCTACTATGTGCCAGGCATGGTTCTAGATCTGGGGATAGTGGATGAAAAAAACAAAGTTTGTACTTTCACAGAACTGCATTCTAGTAGGGCGAGAAAAACAATTAACAAATAAAAAGTAAACACACATCATGTTGGAAGAGACAAAAAAGGTAGGAAATAAAGGATAATGGGATTTTTTTTTATAAAGTATTCAATGAAAATCTCTCTGAGAAGGTGACATTTGAGCAGAAACTAAAAGCAACCAAGGGGTGTGTGTGACCCATGATGCTACCTAGAGGAAGAGCATCCAATGTCACAGGGAGCAGTAAATACAAGGGTCCTGAGGCAAAAGCAAGCTTGGTATGTTCAAGGAACTTCAAGAATCTAATGTACAGTATTGACTTTATAAGGTAGAGAGTAGTAGGAGACAGATTCAGAGCAGTAATGTAGGACTAGATGATGTAAGATCATGTTGATAGTATATATGCCCTTGATGTGATGGGAAGAAAATGGTGCTTTACCTCTATGGTCTTCCTTCTGAAAATCCATAACCCTAGTCTGATCATGAAAAAAATACTGGACAAATTACAGTTGTGGGCATCCTACAAAATACTTGACCAGTGCTCCTCTAAACTGTTAAGGTCGTCAAACACAAGGAAAGTCTGAGAAGCTTTCACAGCCAAGAGGAGCCTAAGAAGACATGACAAGTAAATGTAATATGGCATCCTGGAACGGAAAAATGACAATAGGTTAAATACTAAAGAAATCTGAATAAATCATGGACTTTAGTTAATATAACGGCATCGATATTGGTTCATTAATTTTAACAAACATCCCATACTATTATAAAATGTTAAAAATGGAAACTTAATGCAAGGTATATGAGAACTTTCTGTACTATCTAAAACTGTTCAAAAAATAAAGCCTTTTTTTTAAAAAAACATTACTCTATCTGCTAGGTGAAAAGTACAGTAGGGCAGAGACAGTAGAATAGGGAGACAAATTAAGGGGCTCTTGCAATAAAGCAGAAATGATGGTAAGCAAAGTGTTCATGGCAGAAGTGTTGAAAAATTAAGAGTCTAAATACATTTAAAGATAAAACCAACAGGAGTTGCTGATAGATTGATACAGAGAACATAGGGACAAAAAGCAGGAAAGAGACTTCAAGTTTAGCCAGTATGGCTAGAAAACTGTAAATGACATGGGGACAAAGCAGTTCAGACAAAGAAAATAAGATAGAGCAAAGGTCCTAAGGTGGGGATTACTTTGAGGTACTTAAAAACAGAAAGCAAGCCAGTATAGCAAAAGCATATCGGGCAAGAAGGGTTGGAAAAGTAAGCAAAGGCCAAATCAAATTTGTTGTATGCCAGAGTAAAGAATTTAGATTTTACAATAAGTATAATGGGAAGCCATGGGATGGCTTTAAGTAGGGAAACAACAAAACTTGATTTTTATTTTATAAGATCATTCAAGCTACTATATAGTAAGAGGTAAAAGTAGAAGCAGTGAAACTAGTAAATAAAGCTATTATTTCAGTAGACCAGGCAATGATAGAGGCTGCTTGAACTGGGGTGTTAGTAGTACAAAAAAGGAGAAGTGATCAGGTTCAGATTATTTGGGAAGGTAGAGTTAATAGGACTTGACGTATGGAAATGGCAGGTTTAAGGAAAAGAATCAAGATTAGTTCCTAAAGCTAATATGCATGAGTTTATTTAAATCTCCCACAATCCCATGACAGAGATACTATTATTATCCCTATTTTACAGTTGAGAACACAAAAATCATTTACAAATCTGTAGTATCACAGTTTTATTCTGGGTAAGTATAATGGTGATGTAGTGATACCCCAAAACAGAGCAGAGTATCTTTTTCTTTCCTCTTTTACCAAAATTACTTGTACAAAAGACAGAAAATCGTTTTTGAAAAATCCAAAGAATTTAAGGGAGAAATTCTTTGTCATTTTTATATCAGTCCCAAAGAAGGCCTGAAGTTAAATCAGTCAGTCAAAATTTACTGAGTATGTCTTTACTCAGTACTTCCATCTCAAAGCAGCTTTGACTATACTATTATTATATATTTTTAGGGTTACAGATAATTAATTATAAGACATAAGTACATGTCCATTACTTAAAAAGTTTGTTAATTATTTGAAGAGTCAAGAGAGAGATGCAAGTCTTGACCAGCAGGCACCTATATAGAGTTGACCAGCATACTTCTATATAAATTTGATCAGCAAATACCTATACAACATTTATTACAAAACACCCATCAGCCATCATATAAACTGAGAAGAAGTAGACCAATATGGTAAAAAGACCAGAAGCTTGAGTCTAAAGAACCTAAGCTTAATCCTGCCTCTGCTACTGACAAATGGCAGACAGACCCCTACACATGTTCAGATCTCTGGGCTCCAGCTTTCATCTATAAAATAGGGATAATAATACCGTATTTGCCGGCGTATAAGACGACTCGGCGTATAAGACGACCCCCTAACATTTCCACTCAAAATACAGAGTTTGTTATATGGTCGGCTGTGTGCGATTTTGCGAGTGTGGTAAAATCGCATAACAGCAAAATCGCATAACAGCCGAGCATACACCCAGCAGCGCTGCTGATGCCTGAACGGTATGTGGAATGAAGTGGGCGGGCATGGGGAGGCCACTATGGCACGGGGCAAGCACTATGGGCAGTCTATCTGAAGTGTACCTGGCGTATAAGACGAACCCCCACTTGGAGGCATATTTTTCAGGGCCAAAAAATCGTCTTATACGCCGGCAAATACGGTACCTACCTTGCAAATCATTATAAGGATTAAATGAGATAATGACGTGAAGCATCTAACATAGTGCTAGGCACATAGCAGGTGGTCAATATTTGGCAGTCAACAAATGGTACTTATTAGTTTATTATTACTAATAAATGTTAAAAAGATAGCAATAAAGGTGTTATAGATCAAATCAATCTGGAAATACATTTTAATGTACTCCACTTTTGTTTCATTAAAAAATTTTAGATGCCTTTTTCCAGAATTCTGATACTCCTGAGAATCCAAAGAATTCATAGCTACTACCATAGCCAAACCAATTAGAGTAGTAATGGCAATTAGGTTGCACAGTTGCCAAGTCCAAGCAAAGGTTAGTAGCTTCCTGGAGCACAGTGTTTATAAACTCTGAGACACAAACGAGGATTCGCCAAGGCTTGGCAAGAAAGTATGACAGTTAATTAGGAATGTCTGTCATGGGCAAGGGAAGGGGAAGCATTCCCACTTGTGTCAAATATTTGCAATTTCAGAACTAGAGTATACATGTAGGCGTCTAACATTAAAACAGCAAATTCAGCAAAAAGAAATCTCGTGTCTTTAAGAGCGTGTTTTAGGTTAAAGATAAAAAGGATAAAACGTATTTTGAGATTTCAGTCTGCAAGTTGATTTCTGATCTGAAAAGGGGTTATCCAAAATTAGAGATCCACCTTGAAGAAAATTAACTTGCTTTTTAAAGTTACTTATTACAGCAGGGGAAATAAAGGGATTTTGAAACCAAGTGAACCAAACAGTGTTTATTCAGGCCATAATTCAAATTACTGACCTTCTAGCACTCACAAAAACTCCTTAAGAGTGCTGGGACTTGCACCCTAAGGATAAAATGAAAAATATCAATCAAGCACAAGAAAGCATAAAGCTATATTCTGTTGCTTTGTTTATATAAGTGCTATACTGATGTTACACTTAAAATGAAGGCACCATGTTACCATGGGTGGAAATTTGTCTACCCTGAAAATATATGACCTATTTAAATTTGAATCAAGTCCACAAATTCATAAATAATTATATTTAATGTAAAAGTCACTTTACCTAAAATAATTCCTAAGTTGCCTCACATAGGATTTGTGAGAAATACAAGGTGAATGTAAAAATGTCAACAGCCTTACAGAGACTTAAAAAAAATCCAACTACCAAGCAAACCAGCCAAAGGAAAACAAAAAACAAACAAAAATCCCAAAGAGCATCTATTAGTCACATCCACACTCAGCTTGTCCAAGAAATAACAAAACTAACAGCACTGAGTACATCTGAATTAAGAGAGTACAGTTTTGCATCTGGAACATAAGTAGATTTTCAATAAATATTTGTGGAATGAATAAATCTTATTGTTACTAGAATTTGTTTTAAATGTTTATTTCTTAAAACACAGTAGGACAAATCTAAGGTTCTGAACCTGAAATCTTATGGTTTGGCTCATACATGACTTTGGAGATATGCACTATTGATAAGCATCACAAGCGTGACAATCTCAACTATCCATTCTCGACTGACAATTCAGAAGGAAAAAAACAAAAATAAAGATGTAGTAAAGTGTGTAAATTTTTTTAAAAAGTTCATCAACTTCATTTATTAGGTGAACCCCCATCTATTCCAAGTATTTTTGTAAAGGTCTACCAAAGAAGATTAGAAAGTTAATGTTAGGTGACATTTACTGAGAACTCATCAGATGCACTAAGTCAAGCACTTTCCATGAATCATCTCATTTAATTATCCTGATACCTCTAGGAAGCAAGTACTATAATTAACTTTGGTTTATAAAGAAACTGGGAAAGAAAGAAAGAAAGAAAGAAAGAAAGAAAGAAAGAAAGAAAGAAAGAAAGAAAGAAAGAAAGAAAGA
>NW_017731482.1:3442862-3473619 GCF_001890085.2 Hipposideros armiger | reverse complement strand
AAGAAAGAAAGAAAGAAAGAAAGAAAGGAAGGAAGGAAGGAAGGAAGGAAGGAAGGAAGGAAGGAAGGAAGGAAGGAAGGAAGGAAGGAAAAAAGAAACAAAGAAACAAAGAAAGAAACAAAGGTGGTATGAGAGCCAGTATTAGAACCAGATCAATTCATTCATTCACTCAGTCATTCATTCATTCAACAAATATTAATGAGTACCTACTACATGCCAGACTTTGTTCTAAAACACTAGGGAATGAAGTGATGAATACGATAAAGTCTCTACCCTTAGAAATTACACTCTATGGGAGAAATAAGACATAAACAAATATGTAACATAATGTCAACTAGTTGCAAGTGTAACAAAAATAAAAGAGTAAAGGAATAGAAAGGCATGGATAGACAGTGGATACTCTTTCAACTATAACTTTGCTACACTGTTTCTCAAATACCAATTTAAAAGAGTAGGGAGGAGAGGGGGGGAGTGAAGAATTACTGATTAAATAAGACCAGGCAGAGAAGGCAGTAAAAAAGTTACAATATGTTGACTTAAAAACTCACAAAGTATAGCAGATTGATGCCACCTAATATAGAGCTAGCCCAGAAAGCAATAACTATATTATAATATTATATGAAAAATGATATTCACAAAGATTACCTTGGAGTCATCAAACACAAATGCAAAACTTACGTTCAGAGTAACAGTTAAGAACTCATAAAAAATAGTCAATTTCTATATATTAAGGGGTAAGCTTTAGTTCATTAATTCACTCATTTGGAACAGCTCATTTGCAATAGTGCAAATAAATAAAACACTGTTTTCCATAAAATACCTGCAAGGGAAGGGAGCTAACATTTTTTCAATACCTATGTTATGTTGCACTTTAAAATACCCAGTTTCATTTAATCCTCACAATAATCTTATAAGATTGGCATTATTCTCAATTCATAGATGGGTAAACAGATTTAGAAAAACTAATGTACCGCAGGTCAGACTGAAAGAGCTGGGTTCCTAACCCAGGCCTCTTTAACTACAAAAATTCTTGCTTGATTTTAACACTACACCATAATGCTTCATCCTAAAACTGAAAATAAAATTATATTCCACAGATCAGCTCATTATCACTTATAGCTTATTAAGAAAATGATAATTTTTTTATATATTATGTAATGACACCTTTCCAGGAATCTCAAGAAGGTTCATTAAATGAAAGCTATCGTGGATCTCAAGATTCAAAGGTGGGGAAGACCACGCATTTAACACAAGAATTTACGTCCACACTTTCCCCCAAACTCCTCTAAAACAGTATGAAGGGATTTTTTTAAAAAGGAAGAGGCACATAAACCTGTATGGTCAAAATGGAAAGGAAACAATAGCTATAAAGTTTTCGAAACTGGAAAACAAACAGACAAGTAGTAACCGATCAAACATACCCAAGAAAGTGGAAACCTAAGACAGCAAAAAGAACAAAAAGACAACTTACATCAGAGAATCCCAGAAAGACAGAGGAATTGAGAGAGCCAAATACTTTTGAAGTGGGGGTAAATTTAAGTGGAACTAGAGAGAAGAAAATTAGTTGAAATTCTGTTTAAGCAGCATTTAGATCCCAGCTATCCTCCCTCTTCCTAAAGACTACACATAAATCCGAGGGAACTGATGACACCAGGCTGCGAGGGGTGGGTGCTATGCTGAAAACAGGGAAGTCAAGTCAAGTCTAGATACTGAATGGTGAGATTATCCAGCCCTCTCCCTCCATTTACTCTCAAAATACTGGCGTACAGATTTACTATTCTAGGTAGGAAACTGAAAGATTCTTCTCTGAGGAATCCGACCAGTCCATGAAAAAGCCCTAATGAGAGTGACAACTTGGTGGAGGTAAAGGGTTATTGGGTGCTTCTCAACAAAACAGCCCAGATAGGACAACCTACAATGAAAGTCACCAGCCAATATGTCCCACCCTACACACAGGGCTTTCTGTCAGCTTTTTAGTGCTCACTTTCATATATAGACAGACAGACAGCATTTAATGAAACTCTGAAATGAGAGAGAGGGAACAAAACAAATAGGTAAAAGGAACTTACAGGTAAAACAGAAAGCATGAAAATAAAAAAAAAATTATCATCAGATAAAATATTACGGAAGAGCAAAATGCTATTAAAAACAAAGCAAAACAAAAAAAAACTTCCAGAGAACAAAAATGAATTACTAGAAATTTAAAGTATGAGAGCAAAAATGAAAAAATTTCAAATAAGTAGTGAAGGATAAAGTTAAAGGATTAATATAAAATAACACTTATAAAGCATTTCTATGTGCTAGCTCAATTCTAACAGTTTTACATTTATTATCTCATTTATTTACACCCCCAAACCATAAAAAATAGATATCTTTTCCCTATTTTATAAATGAGAAAACTTAGATCTAGAGCTTAGTTGACCCACAGTCACATAGCTAGCAAGTGGCAAAAACTGGGATTCGAATTCAGGAAGTCTAATTCCAAAATCCAGGCTTTTAACCACTATACTGCAGGAGAAAGAAAACGCTAACAAACGGAAAATGGGAAAGAGAAAGGATTAAAAAAAGAAGAATTAAAGGATCAATCCAGGCAGTTCAACATCCTGAATACTAGGTGATCCAAAAAGAGAAAAGAGAAAAATTTAAAAAATAATTCAAGAAATTTTGCAGAATTAAAGGACATGAGTGTCTAGAATGAAAGAGGCCATTAAGTACGCAATCCAATAGATAATAAGGACTGAAACCAAGGAAAATTACCTTGAAATTTCAGAACTCTGAAAGTTACTGAGTTTTCAGAAAGAAAAAGGATCTGAAATTAGAATGGTATTGGGCTTCTCAAAAGCAATATTGAAAGTCAATAGCCAATAGAGTAATATCCTCCATATGGAAGCAACGTCCTCCATAACTAGACTGAAGAACAAAAAGGACAGCAACTTGTCTGTTCCCTTTCCCCCAATTCCCCAGTGCTGTTCCCATCCCCCAATTCCCCAATTAAAAATAAATCTTTTAAAAACAAAAACAAAAATGTACTTTCCATCTACACATACACCAAGAACCTACTAGAAGATATGTATGCTCCAGAAAATGAGTAAATAAACCAAGAAAGAGGGCGATCAGAATGTGGAAGATCAGGAGGGAGATCCCAGAAATGCAACAAGCCTAGGGTGCCCTCCACATCCAGATTAGTATGAAAAGTCAGAGGATTCTAACAACATGAAGCTGACGGCATGCTGATGATCGAACATACTGAGAGAACAGGTTAGGAATAAATCGATGCCACCACACAAAGAATAAAAAAAGAAGACAACAATTCTTCACTTAATCATATCTTTCCTTCTTCTATGAAACACCTAACTCTGACAACTCTGTTCCTCTGGCAAAGTAAAAACTGAGTTCCTAAAGGTAAAGTTATTTTATTTCCTATTACAGGTTAAAAAAATCTTTTACATTTTAATTTTTTTCCAAATGGCATCACAATAATAAAATAGAACGAAGGTCTTAGAAGTAGGGGATGTGCCAGCTATGACATATTAGGCAAGTCATTTGGCATCTCTGAGCCTCATCTACAAAAAAAGTGAAATCATAATACCTGTTCCACTGCTTTATGTGCACACTTAAAGTAAAAGATGTGAACGTTCCCAGCAAAATGCCAAGCACATAGTAAGCACTCAGTGCATGTTTGTTCAATCTGAATCATACTGGCTGAAAGAAATGAAAACAGCCACTGGCTGGCAGAATCCCTCCACCACATACCTTCTGTGTTGTTGTGTTTGTCGTCTGTGTTGAAGGTTTGGTGAAGGTTATTTTCACAGGAGACATGTGGGGTGGTAAGGAGTTGGCAATGCTCTGCATGATATTGCTCATCTTGGGACTGCCACTCACAGGCACAGTGATTGTCTTTGAGACTGGAACCACAGCCTTTGGAACTTCCTTTAGGACAACAGGGGAGGAGCTAGAAGAGTTCGTTCGCCTTCGTTTCCTCGGTTTTTCATCTTCATCTGAACAACTAACACCTGAAAGGCAATCACAAAATTGCTATATTTATACCAATCTAGCATTGTATTTTATATTTTTAAAATCTTTGTGTCATCAAGTCATCCTTAACCACTCCCTATGCCTTATGTCCAATCAGAGAGTAAGTCCTACCAATCCTCCCTCAGAGAAGTTGTCTCTTAATGCCTTCCCTCCTTTAACTCGTTGGCCATTTAGGCCTTCTTTATCTCCTGCCTGTATTTTAGTAGCAACCTCCTAAAAGGTGTCCACGCTTTTAATCTCCCCACTTCTTTTCCACTCCCCACCCTATTACCAGTTATAAAATCTCACATCTAATCATGTCAATGCCCTGCTTCAAATTCTTTAGTAGTTTTTATCTCCCTATAAGATGAGGCACAAAATCATTACTATATCCTTCAAAGTCCCGTATCTTTCCAAAAACGCAATACCCTGTTCCACCCAGGCACACTGAACTGCTCACCATTCCCCAAAGCCACCTTAGCACATTCTATGCACTTGAAGTCTATATACTATTGTTCTCTGGGGAATACCACCTATCATCAATGATCCTGCTATCATCATCCCGCAAGCCATCTCCTCAGTGAACTCGCATCTCCTCTGAGCTTACAAGCACTATGTACATTCTCTTCTGTATCCCTTACCCCATGGCAATGTGGCTGCCAGTCTGTACATCTCTCATTATTAAGGGGCTCCCAGAAGGCAATGACTAAGTCTTATTGGTTTGCTTCCCTGGTATAGTGCCCTGTACATGTAAAGTTAGCTGAATGAATTATATCCCAAACTAATGTTGCCTGTGTGACTTCTGAGAATAAAGCAATAAACTTCCTGTTACTTCAAACTATATGTTATGTGAAATGGTTTTTTCATGTTTGGGATTCACTTTCAAGGTTTTAAAAAATGATTAAAAAATAGATCTCTACAGTTATTTTAAAAGACCACCTTGGCTAAATCCACAGAAATCAGATATAAACTTAATTAACAGCCCCAAGTTCTTAGTTTTGTTTTTTTCTTTATGCACTAAAGCCTCAACTGTTTTTGTAGACTTTTAAGAAAATCAAGTGAGAAACAAAAACCTTGCAACATACATAGAAAATATCTACAGAGCAGACATTAAAAAAAAAAAGTACACAGCATGACTCCTGGAACTGGTTAAAAAAAAAAATACAATTTTTAGACACTAATTTAAACAAGGTTGCCAATGACCTAAAATCATTCCTGTCTAAAATAGTAAACTCCACCTCTAAAAGTTACAAAGAAATCAAGTTTATAACTATATTGAGAAAAAAAGAAAATCAAATATTAATGATCTCCAGTTGATATCAAAAGCAGAAAATACTGACTTAACAGACATGAAAAATAAAAAATGAACTTGATATCAAACTGTTTTACAGAGTAGAATCAAGGGGTTAAAAACGGCAAATAAATTTCTAAACATTAGTCAACTAGAAATATAAAAGATGGACTCTCGGGAATCTTCACTGAATCTAACAGATGTTACATAAATAATTTTTAAAAACACTACAAAGATCACAATTATAGGAGTAAACACCAAATAAATCATATGAGTACATTCTTCAGTGTTTGCTCACATTTCTATTCCATGACAATCAAAACAAGTAAAAACTTGAAGGATAGCACTGTTCAAGGTAGACTTCCCACAGAGAACAAAAAAAAATTTCTCAACCCCCAGAACTAATTAAAAAGCAATATATACCTAGTCACATGTAAAGAAAGGAATTCTTTAGAACCTTCAAAAATTAACCACTGCTAATAGCCAGTGGACCAATGATTTAACCCAGGAAGGCAAATCTAATCAGAGCCTATGCTGCAGCATTTAGCCAAGATGGCCCTATTAACACTGGGAATATCACTTACTTTTGACATAAACAGTACTTCCACTTGGCAAGACAACTACATTGGAGGCAGGACTGGCAGGTCTTGGAGACTTAACCGTTGCTATGCTGCCACTTGGAACGGGGGTAGAGGTTGGGGTTGACGTGGTACTTGTGTAGGAATAGCAAACCACTACTGAAGGAACAATAAAAAAGTTTGCTGTTAACTTTCACCAAAACTGCCCACGCATACAGAAAAATTATTTTTTACTGTAGGCCAATTTTAACATTTTCATGTGATCAGGAGTTAGAGGCAAGTACTAGGTATTAGGTCCACAAGTTAAAAGGTATTCCATAACCTTTCCTGAAAGCCATCACTTAACTGGGTTTTCCCCAAATATTTAACAGCTGTCTGCAGGTGACACTGCCAATGGAGAAGAGTGCAGTTACAAAGAAATCAAGTCAAAACTGTACTGAGAAAAATGAAAATCATTTTTCATTCATGACAGGAGTTAAACAGGCAGGCGGTTAAATAGTACTTGTATTCCCTTTTCATACTAATAGCAGTACCAGTGATGGGATGATAGATAATTTTTCCCTAACCATAGCAATTTCCAACTTGGCTACTAGGGGCGAACCAAGGCAAAGTTTCTTTATTATAAACTAACTCACTTATGTCACCTGCCATCTAAGCAGTACAACAATAATTCAACTAAAGTAATGACAACATCATATTTCAATTTCTTGAATACCAACAACAAGCAAGAATAGCTCATAGGCACCATTTACTGAGTACCATGCACTATGCTATTGGGTTGTCGGAAAAGTCATGACATAGTTTTGCAACAAAAAAACTGAAAAAATACGTCATGACTTTTCTGACAACCTAATAAATTTTTTCCATGTGTTATCACTAATGGTCACAAAACCACACTCTCATCTTAAAGATGAGGAACCCATGGTTCACAGAAGCTAAAAAACTTGCTCGAGGTCACATAGCTAGGAAATGGCAAACTAGGATTCAAACACAGATTTTGAAAATCCGTGATTGAAAATCTTATATTCTCTCCACTTTACCAGAGAGTTGGTGGATAGAAAAGGTAAAGTGGGAAGCAAAGAAAGATACTGCTCCTACAACAAACAAAAGCAACTCAATGGAAGCCAAGTTTGCACACTAATAAGGGTCTCTTTCTGAATATAGCCTTCTTCAGCCTAAGAGCCTAGCATGATGAAAAGTTGTCTCACTCTGCTCCACAGCTCATTGCTGGTTAAGAAAAGACAATTCCCCAAAGTAATCTGACAACTACATTATTTTCAGGATCATTTTTATGCATCACCAAAGTGACCTACTAAAGTCAATCCAAATACGCACTCTCAAGTTTAATACTACTCTTAGTGACCTCAGGAGAATTCAAAGATTTTTAAAGCGTGTGTCAATTACTAGAATAAGTAACAATAAGAAAGCCTTATCCATCTGTCAGGTAATCCCTAATGGATTCAGCACATTGACTGGAACAGAGAAGTAGCATATACCATTGATTCCAGAAGACAAAAACAGAGCTTGATTTCTAAAGTATAGTAAGTTCAGCATCTTTCCTCCAGCAGCTAAATGACTTCTATCATCTTATTTACTTTCCATGTCACCCATTAAGGCCTTGAATTCACTCCTAACAAAATACACTGATACCAAAAATTCATTCCTAGAAGGCTTTTTGCAATTTCGTGATGAATATAATTCACACTTTGAACAAAAGGGAGATTTAATTTTGGCTGAAACTAAAAACTTTGCAGTTTCTAGTTTCAGAATAAGAACTGCTCAATGTGTTTTGCGACATTTACACACTGGGATAAAAACAAATGATTAAAGAATCTGAGAAAAGTCATCTCCAAACACAAACATTTTTCTACTCACCTTCCTTGCTTCCTGTCTCTGCAGGTACTGGAAGAGATGAATTGTGCTGCACAGCTGCATTGGCAACAGCGTTAGCTGTTACAGTAAAGGCAGTTTGGGGAACCAGCCGAGGCATCAGTGGTACCAATCGACGACCTTCAATGGACCATTCTGAAGAGCTATTAGGTCCAGACATACTGAACAAAAAAGAAAATGCTGCTACAAGGGTTCTCAATCACTAAAAATGAATCAAATATGTTTTCTCAAACAAATATAACTTTTTAAATTGTAAAAAGTATGCTGAGTGAATAGAAGGAAGGTTTATTTTAAGCAAGCAAGATCAAAATTATGAATGATAATCAGAATTCAAGGAATTTCACACACTTGGGTTCTCACATATTTTATTCTATGATCTGAATGAATCTATAATGAATATAATTGAAACTATGAAAAATTTTTCTATGCCTTCTAAATAAATACTGACATTATTTTCATTAGCTTAAATCCAGTAGTGTTCATGAAAACCAGTATTTCTACTAACTTTTAGAACTTAATTTTGTAATTAAACTAGAAAGGTAAAAAGTACTGATAATTTTAAAAATCAGATTTTCCTTAAGGATGGAATTCAGTGAACCTTTGCAAAATTATCTAACTGCCTGCATGGCCAGAGGTTCTAAGGCTTTCAAACAAGGGAAACTGAGGCAGTAAACGAGGGAGACTTGAGGGATAGAAGAAAACTGTGTATATCACTGCACATGTCACTGGGGATGTGTTATATTATTATCCTTCCTGCTAAAAAATGGAATAGATCTGAGGACACTGGAAGAAACCTGCGACTACTTTAATTTTATTTATTTATACCACTCTTCACTCTAAGTATTTGAGGCTATTGAACTCTATCCCTAAGCAGACACTATTCTCAGTTTCTATACTCTAAACTTCTTGAACAAATTTTATCCCAAGAATCCAAACAGAGGTTGAAATATGAAAAAATAATTGTGTCACTTCTCTTGACATAGCTCCACAAAAGGTAGGTGTGTCACTTTTTCTTGACTAACGATTAAGGCTGAGGTTTAAAATTCACTTAGAATCAACCAATCTCTTCACTAAATCAGAAATATTTCTGTATCTTTTGCAAAACCAAAGAATCTACAACCCAACCTAGAGTTTAAGACTCTGTTCGGGGCCGGCCGAGTGCCACAATGGTTAAGAGCTGGCTTGGGACGCCAGAGGGCCCGGTTCGGATCCCACATATGAGGGCCAGTGACACTGCCTTCTACAGCTAAGATGCTGAACAACAGCTCAACGTGGAGCTGGGCTGCTGTGAGTCACCTGCAACGGCGTAGGCTGCAACCCCTGCTGCAGTGGGTTGCCATGGGCTACCGTGTGTAGCCAGCAGCTAGCGTGAGCGGCCAGCAGCCGCAGTGAGTGGCCGTCCAGAAGCCAGCGACTGATCTGCCTCGACAGGGAAGAGCGCAATGATGGTGTCAACTTGGGCCAGTGAAGCAACGTCCTCCACAACTAGATTGAAGAACAAAATGACAGCAACTTGTCTGTTCCCCTTCCCCCAATTCCCCAGCACTGTTCCAATTCTCCAATAAAAAATAAAAAAAAGACTCTGTTTGTCCCGATTCCTCATATTTAGGGTGCACAAAAGTCCTTGTTAGTGGATAGAGGAGTGATGATGATGATGATGATGGTGGTGATGGTAATGATGATAGTTAACATCAGTCAAGCACTGTTCTAAACATTTTACACATATCAACTCATGAATTCTCTCAACAGTCCTATGAAATTGGTAATATTGTCTTCATTTTACAGATAGAGAAACTGAATCACTGAGGTTTAAATAATTTGCCTAAGGTCATACAGCTACTTAATGTCTCCTTCAACAAGCATACATGCTACTGAAATTATTTGCCACATTATAAATAGAGAGCATAAAAATTTTCAAATGTGTTTCATATCTAATTTTTGCCCTTGATTTATACTAATTGGGCACTGCTGTCTAACTACTACCAACTTTCACTGAAAGGAACAAGTAAACTTGAGAAGGATTTTACATTCAGTTCAGAAAGGAATTTCTAGGAGTTGATGAATCCAATTGGGTTAACTGTGGTAAATCTGCAAATTCCCTCCTGGTTTAATACAGTCCTACCTAAAACAAGAGAAAGAGGAGTTCCTAAGACCCCAATAACCCTCACAGATTTGCTATCACATAATCTGCAAGCTGATGCTAGTTTTGAAACAGAATGGTATAAACAAGGGACAGAAAACAGCTATAGCTATGTCAAAGGAAAAAATTCTAAAAGCTATTCAGCATTTTCTTGGCTACTCTTATTGTGCTATTATTTTATTAGAATATCACTAATAAATTTGCTTGTTGAGAGTTTATCATACAAATAAAATGATGTCTACACTTACCTGGTGCATTGTTTAAATGGTGGCAGAAATTATGGAAGACTAATAATTTGAAACACATGAATATATGCTACTGAAAAGAGAATTTGCAGTGCAAAAGACACAACTGCAACTTTCAGAAAGATCTATAAATCTTCCAAATTTCTACTCATGCAAACATGCTCAAACTTTTTCTACATGATTGAAAAATTAAACATCATGTTAGAATTAGATAAAAAATTCCTATCTGCTTAGTAATGAGGGTGTAAATATGCATTAGTTGCACAAAACATCTAAACTGGTAACAGATTTTTATAAATATCTTACTCCAGGATTTCTGTGGCATACCTAAATTATATTAAGATGACAAGGGAAGGTGGAAACCTTGTTGCAGCCCCTTGTCTAAGGAAATCTAACATGACACCAATGAAACTACTTTGGTTGGCCCCTCACCTTCTTTGGTGTGCAGGAAATCCTCACACTCACATATAAACTCACACAATAACCAATGAATGTTTGGCTGATGACGAAGGGGTTAAGAGAACAGTAATTCCAGATAGCCACTTTCCTCTAGAGACAATGCTGGCAAGAATGGCCCAATTAAAAACTCTGAAGCCCCTTGACATTCCAGGCTTTAATACTATAATATTCTGACACGTTTCAAAACTGAATTAGAGTATCAAATTTAATAAATGGTCTGGTGCCAAATAATAAACACGTGTTATGCTTCAAGCCACAAGCAAGGTTTTTCTTTAATCCCGGACACCCCACTCTTTTTGTTTCTACCTTCTTTGTACTCAATCTTCTTGGCTTTCTACTCACCTTTCAACCACATTCCTTCTGGACTAAACTGCTGATTTGAGTGGGCGTGTGAGGAGAAAGGGAATGCAGTCAGTTTAGATGCATTCCTCCTTGGTTGGAGTTGCTTTTTTCATACTCTGAGTATGAAGCTCTCCTATAGATATTCTTTGAAACTAGGTTCTGTTGCTACCTCTGAGGGAAAAAGGGCAGAGGAGATGGAGAGAATAAGGGCTCTAAGCCTTCTTCACCATTCCCACTCACTGATCCTTGGGCTCAACAAGTAAATGTGACATCTGGTCAAACTAAAACCACAATATAAAATATTAAAACAGGAGTATGAAAACACCTAAGAAACTTAAAATTATACACTAAAGTAAACTCTTTCCAAAAAATTAAATTCATGTATTAAAGAAATCAGAAAGAAGAGGGGGGAAAAGGGAATCACAGGCAGATAAAAGTCAACTCTCAATTATCCATGCTAATAGAGGAGGGAAAGGGAGAGGTCAAACAGATTCAAGAAACCCACATATTATCTAAAAAT
This sequence comes from Hipposideros armiger, assembly GCF_001890085.2. NCBI lineage: Eukaryota > Metazoa > Chordata > Mammalia > Chiroptera > Hipposideridae > Hipposideros > Hipposideros armiger. Next base: position 3,462,140 of record NW_017731482.1, on the reverse strand, counting down.
ACTTTGGCAAATACTTGAAAATTCTTCCACCAAACCTTTTCCAGGACAACTAACAAGTAGTAAAATGACTAATTAAAATTTTCACCTCCTCTCCCTTCCCACCCTCTGACTAGAGGTACTCCCAAGCCGCAAAATGACTAGAGTGGGCAGTATTAGGTGGGGGAGGAGGGGAAAGAAGGAAAAGCAAGGGGCACAGTTAATCTGTAAATGGAATATGTGCCCCTGAATAATTGAGAGCTTCAATTTTTTATAAACACAAGAAAAAGCCTGAAATAATAATAACCTATTTGCATACCTGTAACTTGGTCTTTCACCCAAATATAAGGATAAATTCATTCTTTAAAGGGGAAAAAAGGAAAAGGAGACTAAATAAATGTTATCCTTTAAGTATGAAACTGATGCATCAACTTACAACTAATTGCCCCACACAATATTGTTCCCATGCTTTTAAGGTACTAATTTTGTATCTAAGTGCCTCTTGCACGCAAGCTATTGTTTACTACTCTATTATCTAGCACACAAGTTTCCTATTACCTGTTCTCAAATTAGAATCTAAGCTCAGTTATTATTTGTAGAGCATCCCAATTCAAAAGTTTACAGCAAATTAAAGAAGGAACACAATATTTGAATGTTTCAAACATTTTGTTCTAACAACTAAATACTTAATGTCTCTAATGGAAAATTTCCAAATTTCTACAGTACATACATACCTACCACTGAAAAATCTCAAAATTCAAATAGCTAAACTTTCAAACTATGCAGTTAAAAAGGTAGTACCCCATTTTATAGGTTAAGTAAAATGAGGAACAGTGAAGCAGAACATAAAGCTAATGGATCTTCAGGGTCAATACAAATAGCCATTTATTTTAAATGCACTATCACATTATGAAAATACACTAATTTTTTCCTTTATTTTAATTCACATTAAAACATAAAAATAAACAAATTAATCATATTATATCTTATTTTATGAAATGTTCCTATCATCTTACATTAACATTTATAGGGTAATGTCTGTTCCTTTCTTTTCTATTCCTCAGGAGGCACTGTCTCCATACATACTCTAATAATGCTTGATCCCTGCCTGCCCTTAGCCCTCCACCTCCCTCCACCCCATCTGTCAAATAGTTATATAATGATCTGAAAACAACTTGATAAAAATCCTTTATTATTTTATTTTGTTGGCTTTTTAAAGTAAATTAAGATATACTGTATTCATGTTTCTTAAAAGCAGAACATGTATTTTATAATCCTTTTTGTGAATCAAAACACATAAAATATTAAGAGTAGGTTATCAAAAAATTTATAATGCCTATTTATAAAGCAATATACACATCAAATACCATTACAAAGAACCTCGAGAGCACGCTACATTGTTATTGAACTTTTGCTTCAAATAAGTGACACGCTACATTGTTATTGAACTTTTGCTTCAAATAAGTGAGTCATCTCATCGGCTAAACTGTGGTGGCCTTTAGTTATATAGAGATTACATTGTAACGGGATTTGACCTGAGTACTTACAGCTTGCCTAACCAAATGCAAAAACATAACCAACTGAATAAACAATTAACACCATTATGGTCAGGATCCCTGAGTATAGGGATATTACTATTAAGATAAAAGACTCAGGAATCTGCTACACAATAGGAAGACTGTTTCAAAGCTATGTTATACTACGTCATAAAAATCAGGGGTGGTATGACTAATGGCTTACTTATGTGCAATTGTTGTTAACCGTTCATCGTTTACTGCTCTCCGAACTTCAGCACGGTGGCGTTCTGTTGAGATGCTATGAAAAAAAATAGCCATTATAGAACTCTGCCAAGCAGGCAGCTCTTTTCTATACTTTTATTAATGTTTAAGTCAACATTTTGCTAGGGGGAGGGAGGACAAGATTGATTTGTGAAAAGATATAGATGGAGCCTAACATATATCTTCAAATGCTTGATTTAATTAAAGTCATAGAAAAGGATTCATACTGATCCTGTGTAACTGCAGAGAGAATTAGCTGCAAATTATAAATCACAGGAAGACAAAATCAAGTCATTACCTCCAAAACTCAGTAATGTCAGACCATGTTCAAGATTAGCAAAGGTTCCTGTTACCTAAATATGCAAAAAGCCACTGAATGACCCCTACTCGTGGTTACTGAGAAAAAGATTTTGGCACTCAGGAGAAAGTTTTCTAAAGTCCTTTCTAAAGCTTAATACTTTACAAATTTATGTTCAATGATTAAAACAAAGAAATGAAAGTGGCAAGATAATCTGGTTCCTGTGGTTATATGCTATGAAACTTAATACCAGGATATTATTTCCTTATTACTCCACACTTCAGCTGTGTGTCTTCTCAGTATATCATGTTACCACTCTGATAAAAATGTGCTTATATTGATCCTAATTAAATATATATAAAGTTAATATTAAACAACTGAAAAAAGGCTACACCCATTCCATTCATAAGTACTCAATAAAATAAATACCACACTTCAAATTGCAATCTTTACTGCTTAAGCTTAATTTAAACTATGGACTAAAATAGAAGTTAAGGGGCTAGAATACAGAATTTATGAAGCAGTATAAACAACAAACAAGAAATATAAATTGTTAAATATGAAGACAATAAAACTGAGAATTTGGCTTAATAATGTCCCTATATTAATATTAAGAAAAGCCTCTTCCCTATTTATACTTAAAAAAGAATAGAACAAAATGGCTTTAAATGTAGAAAGGAAATTTTACTTAAAACAACATTTTCTGAGAAAGCTCAAGATGTTTTACAATAGAATGGATCAATCAAAGTATCATCACAGAACCCCTTTCACGATAATTTTTTAACAAAGTCAAGTGCTACTCTAGTGAGAAGCTGAAGGGATAAACTATCCTTAAGGCTATCACTATATAATAACCACCCATTCCTACATCTTCCTATTATCTCCTTCTTCCCCCGCAAAAATGTCACTGGGCCACTCTAGATCTTCATATCTAGTTGCTGCCAGCCCTTCTTTCTTTCACCCATGTCAAAAATACCTCCCTTTCCCAGGTAGTCCAAGCCTAAAGTAATCTGCCTTAAACCCTTTCTGATTATACTACAGAATAAATGGTAAATTACATAATTTTCTGAAACAAACCACACAACAAAGCACCAAACAAATTGAATAGCTGTCTTCAAACTTGAGTGAAAAGTATTGAAACCTCTCAAAATGAAATTTCTAGAGTCATGTCTCACAAACTTTTATGAAAATTTACCTAAGAACTTTTGAGAGTTCTCCAAGAAGATCTTTCTTTTCCTTGGTGAGATCCCCCTGTGCCCGAAGTGCACTGATAACTCCAGCATATGCCTCCAATTCTAGAAGAAGAAAATTATTTTATCAAGAAAGGCCTTCAATATTTTAATACTGTGGCTACATACAGTGGAACTTCAGGGCAAGAAACCTAAAAATCAATATACAAATTTTGTTTTAATTCCTCCCAAAAATTTTACCTAGTAACAGATAAGTCTTTTATAATTTTATATAATTTTCTGTTTATTGCCTCAAGAAGTCACATATGAAAAACGTATAGTAGAAAAATCTAACAGTAAATATTTTGTCTCACACATTATCACTGAAGAACATTTAAATCAGATGCTACCAACAACTGGAAAGAGGGTTTAAGTGATATAATAAGGCTGATAAGAAAAGGTAGCATTACTGAAAGGTACCTTCCCTAACCAATACTTGAAATAATTCCTTAGGCCTGCTTAAGAATTCAAAATATATTCCACCTCCCCCTGGGTAGTTGAGAGTGCTGAATACTGTGCAACTGAGAAACCACTGAAACAAGAACCAAATAACCAGATTCTGACTCCAGCACTACTAGTAGTGTGACCTTGGGCAAATCCTTTCTCATCTCTGAGCCTCAGTTTATTTAGAAGAGACTCTGAAGGTACCTTCCATATCTAAGATTTTCTGCATCTATAAAAACCACCAACAAAATGACCAAGGCAGATTAGGGAACATGAATTGTTCTTACAGCAACCAGGACTTAAAATACTGAACCCTAATGCCAGAGAGCTTCATTTCACTCTTTCCATAGCAATAACCATTATGAAATGAAACTGGTGATACCTAGTACTGTTGAAAATATAAAACCAAAAAGTCCTCAATGGCTCCCAATGAACTATGCCTGATTCCCAGTGAACTTATGTACCTTTGTATATATAGTCCCCTTCTACACTGACTCTGGGCTTGGCATGTGACTTGCTTTGGCCCCTGAAACATCAGTATACAGGATATAAAGAAAAGCACTTGCACATAGTGCCTTGCTCTCTTGGAATCCTGAAATCACCAAACTGTGAAAAAGCCCAGGATGAAAGGACACATGAAAGAGAGGCCCAGCCACCTCAGCTGAGCCCAGTCAACCAGCTAAGCTACCAGCTGAATACAGCCACATGAGAGAGCTCAGGCAAGACCAGCTACACAGATGGAATCATGAGAAATAATAAAACAGTCATTGTTTTAAACCATTAACACTGTGAGACAGGTATAGCTGAGTAAAAAAAAATAATAATGGGAAACAAGTGTCCAGACACTAGTTACCATCTTAATTCAAATTGCTACCAGTATTTGCTACTTGCCAATGTCTGATACACAGACCATGTTAGCCAAATAATGAAGATAAGAATACCTGCACCCTAGTTACTACATCAATAATAAACCAGTAGCCTCATTCATATTATTCACAGCTCTGTCCAAAAAAAAAAAAAAGTTTTATATGGAAAAATGAGCTGACTATATTAAATAGAAACGTCTGGTCCAACTGAATTATCCCAGATGTAAACACCCTGTATGTCTAATCTGTGCTGGATACAATGTAGATGTTTCACCAGGGTCTCTCTGGAAGGACAAAGCTCTGCTGCTCTGGGATACTGAAGGAAATATGTATTTTGCCGTGTATAATGAGCTCCCATGTACAATGCGCACCCACGTTTTTGGCCCAAACTTTAAGGAGAAAAAAATATTTTGTTTTAATTTTTTTCATTCAAATTTTTATTTGTTTAAATTTAGGTACTCGTTTTTTGTATTATAAAGGAATTTTAGCATTTATTTTTAAACATATTATGGTATAAGAAATTTTATGTAACAAATAATTACAAAACACAAGAACAGATACAAGGTACAAGAAATTTTATGTACTGGTAACAAATTTACGATATTTACCCATCATAAAAGACCAAGAACTCTTCGTTGTTGCAAGTTCCTCATAAGTTCAACAAAACCAATTATCATATTCCAGGGTATCATTTTCCATATGGATATATAGTTATTGATTTCTCGAGTTACACTTTTAACTCATAAGAATAAAAGAATTAAAAACATTTATATAGATAAGGAATTAGTAGTACCCATGTATAATGCACATCCTTATTTTTCCCTCACAAATTTGGGCAAAAAAAGTGCACATTATACACAGCAAAATACAGTACTAAGTTCCAAAAAATACATATATGAGCCACTATCAGGACCCAAAATAGAGTTCAGAAAAGCGCTGGAGATAATCAACTAACAAATCACTATACTCTAAATGTTTATGCCCCATTTATGAAATATTTTAGTCAACAAATCAGTGTTGAGTCCTATTATGAAGGCAAGCATACCTGTATCCTAGATATATACTAAATGGTATGCTAAATCCTGCCCTTGAGGAGTGAACTCTAGAATAAAGCTACAGTGAAAGTGGTCATCAGACAATTAAGAGACAGTGTACAATACAGCAGTAAAGGTACAGAGGAAAAACACATCTAGTCTGGAAGCACAAGCTTTAATCAGAAAGAGAACTGTGCTCCAGGCAGGCAGGGGGACAAAAGGCAAAAATGTGCAAAAGGAACAGAGAATAAAAGAGCAGATAATATTTCATACAGACATCAAATTTCCAGTAACAGTCAGTGACTATTTTGAGAGTTTACACTAGGGGAAGTAAAAATATGCCTATACTTGGATAGTCACTAATTCAAACCAAACACTAGTTGAACATTACTACTACAGGGTACCATGGAGAATATTTATATGAACAAAACAAAGTCCCTATCCTCAAGGTGATTAAAATCCAACAAGGGATGCATGTAAGGGAATAATAGCAAAAGATAAAAATGGAAAAGTAGTTTGCTGCCAAACTAAAGAAAGCCTCTAATTCCAGTCTAAAAAAGTTTTTATTTGATAGGACTCAGTAGTTGACTGAATGTGAAAGGAAAGGCAGAAAGAAAGGAATGAGGTTTTGTAGTTTGCAAGATATTTAGGAGAATGTCAGTATCATAAAAAGAAATAGAGAGGTCAGAGAGAGGAAGTGAGTGGAGGAAAAAGAAAAGGTTCACTTTTGGTCTTTGTAATTTACAGTGATCAAGACACTATTTCAAAAAAAGGGAAATTAACTAACAAAATGCAATAAAGATTTTCAACATTTCAAGTCTCACTTCAAGTCTAACTAAAAAGTCATGCACAAAAGAGGTGGCAATCTCATACAAAACTGGGACTCAGAACAGTTACCATAGCTACACAATCCAAGGCACTTCCCCTTCTCCAAAAATTCACTCATTGTAAAGAACCTTTAATAGCTTCCCAGCTTCCTTCACATTTGATTTCCATTTTGATGGGTATACTCAGATCCTGACAAATATTAATTTCTGATATTATTTTGGTGCTATTATAGTGTTAACTCTAATGACACATAACGTATAATGAAATAAACACATGCAAACACCACAGAAAACAAAAGATTTACCAAACCCTTTTTAATACAGCCCTAAACCTATTCCACTTAAACAAATCAGCTATTCAATTATACTATAGTCCATAAAGCCCCAGGTCAGTCATAGCTCAGGAACAGTCATAAAAAATAAAAAAATAAAAAAAAAGGGCAGGAGAAAGGCAGGACAGAAATAAGGAAGCATTTAACTACCACTGGCATGTTCAGTATAGCATAAAGAAATTCTCTATTCCAGTTTCTTTATATTTAACTAAAATCTAAATGTTTAGCATTTTATCTTACAATGATTTGTAACTATTTTTAAAAGGACAAAGCTAATCCTTAAAATATTTTAAGCTAACTCTTAAATACAGTACCCTCTCTAAACTTCAAACCTAGAGCTAATGTTTGAAGGCAATTCAAAGGTTTCATTGTTATGATAATGAGCCAATGGGTGGGGAGGAAGTCTTTCTGCAAATCACTATCAAGGCTCACCTCCCAAAGTAAAGGGTCACTGAAGATGACATTACCCTGTATTAAGGCTGTTTTCTTTTGTACAGCAGCAGCTCTCCAGCTGCATTACCCACACAGCTCTGACTAAAACTAAGGATAAATTTGGACCTAAAGGTTACCATTTTTATATTAACATAATCTCTTGATTCAAGGCCCCAAAAGCCCAGAAACCTTAATCAATCTATTGTAGTGATCTGTTCCTCCTTAATTATTTAAGTTATGAAATAAATACAAGCCCAACTTTTTAGTTGGTAGCTAGCAAGTTATAGCAATTGCATATTAGTGTGCAGAAAACCATCCCCAAATTAGTAATAAAAGTTTGGATATAAGGTTAAAGGGGAAAAAAAGATACAGGAATAAACGACACACAAAAAAACCCTCTCTAGTTGTGCTAAAATACAATGCTAAGAAGTAGTTTAAAATAGAGAAATCCTCATAGTAGCCTGAGGGAAAATAAAAATGGCAAAGGTTATTAGCAAACAGGACCAGAGTAGCTATGGCCAAATTTACACAAAGGAATTCCCAACAAACATTTCCTTTGAAGATTCATCTGCAAAAAAATAAATTGTCTGAAAACAACTGCTTTGAAACACCATACACTGAGATATTAGGCACTGTGATAGGCCCTTTTTATATACAGCTAATCTACATAACAAACTGATGAGGCAGATATTGTTAGCATTCCTTTACAAAAGTGTTGACAGATTTAGAGAGATTGAATAATTTGTCCTTGATCACATGGGTCATTAGTAACAGAACCAAGATCCCAGATATATGTGAATTCAAGGCCTATACTTTCCCCTTCAAAATCATAGATACCATGATTCATATCCACTGCCAAAACATTTAATGTTATTTTCAAATTATTTTTTCATTTACCAAGCACCTACTATGTGCTAGCCTGAGACTGCAGTGGTAAATTAGACAAGATCCTTCTTGGACCTTAGGCAGCATTTCTCAACCAAGGATCCTCATTTGAACCACAGAATACAGAAAATGATTTGAGTAACTCAATTTTCGCAAGGATGGTACATAACTAATACCATTCTAGATGCATGAGAAGTTAGTTCATTACCTACATCAAATGCCTTAGCATTAGGGCTTAATTCTCTCCCTAAATGCTGGTTAAGAAAGGCTGCTCCAAAGGAAAAGAAACACAAAATAATTCATTACAAGTGGAAAGGATGTTTTATTACTGATAGTCAAATATAATTTGGGAAAATCACCATAGCTTACATTAACTTAGAATTTAAAAACAATATGTAATCCACAAACACATTCATAAAGGTTAAAAGTATGCTAAAGTGAGACAAGAATCATGTTCCCTGGGTTGAAATTCTGACTCCATGACTATCAGCATTACCTAGGGTTGTAAGCCTCAGTTTTGTCATCTATAAAATGGGGATAAAAATAGAAAAATACCTACCTTTTCAGTTTGAGGAAGGATTAAATGAGATATTGAATGTAAAGAACTCAGAATAGCCCAATACCCCTCAAGAACTCTTAGCTGCTATTGCTATGATTATTATAATTCATGCACCTACTATACTCAAAGCACTATGCTAGGCAATGGGGAAATAACAATAAGATGGGAACTACACCTCTAAAGAATTTCTAATGCATGCAAACAGCCATGGTCCAAACAGAATTAGAAAAGTATCACACAGAGGCATAAAATCATAAAAAATGAAAATCATACCCAATTTTCGAAGAATTCTTTTGCATTCATCCCTGCTGAGATCCAAAAGGGTTGGCCACACAACAGGCATTGCTGCTTCTTTTTGGTAGCCCCAAAGAGCTTGTCTTCCCTACCAAAACAAAAAAACAAAAATGTGAATTACCAAAGTACATTCAAAAGGCCACTCACGGGGAGATCCACTCACTAAGAAGTCAAACCAATAAGAATATCTCACAATCCTATTTCACCACATGTTCCAACCTCTCACAAATGAAGAACTACACAGCCATTTGGGAGCTTACTATTCCAGCCTATGACAGTGGAGAAAGCACAGGTTTTAGAGTCAGACACCTCTAGATTCTAGTTCCAGCTTTCAACTTATTGGCTGTGTGACCCTGGGGAAATTGGTCTATCTACACATCTGTAAAACATAGGTATTATCACCCAGTTTGTCATGAGGATTAAAGAACAGTGTACGTGAAGTTCTTATAGCGGCTGGCACGTTGTTTAACAAACAGGCACTACTACATGTGGAACCTTGGGCAAGTTACTTGACTTCTGTCTGCTTTTTCACTTATGAGTTACATGAGATAAAATAAGTAAAGCTAGCACGATACGTGGGTTAATGGAACTTCATTAAGAACTTTCTCAAGTCTTAACAATGAAAGATGAATTTACACCCAATAGTCTTTAAACAACCATTGACCAAAGTTTAGATGTCAGGACCTTACTTGGTAATGGGAGTTCCCTGATCTAGAGAATAAAAAGACAAAAGCCATGGGCGCTTGCACAATACCTGCTTGGCACACAGTAGGTCTGCTGTAAATATTTGTTATATAGATAAAAGATTGAGAAGAGAAAAATTAATGCGTGAACGAACGAATGAATGAGCGAGCTCACACTGTCTGGTCTAGAAGTCAGGCACAGAACCGTAATAACTGCTATATCCCGTTCCAGGCGCTGGGGCCGCTAACTCCCAACTCCACGCCTGGAGTTGGAACCCCCCCCCCCATCCCCACCCCCACTACTTCCCATAGTCCCCTCAGCTAAGAACCAACCCAGAGCAAGGAGAACTGGACTGCGCGCCCCAGCCGGCTGGATGACATAAAGAAAAGGGGTGGGGAGGAGGAAGAGGGGCAGAGCCAAAGGAATCCGCTCCCTCCACAAGCCAGTCCCCGCCTCCCGACAGGATCTTGGAGGCGGCCAGCGACCGCCGGAATCAAGTACCACGTCACGGCATCCCGAAGCGTCCCCGCCAGCGGACCCCACCGCGGGGCCACTTCACACTGGAAAAGCTGGGCAGCAATTGCTGGAGCCCGATCCGGGAACCGGGATCTCGTATAATCCTTGCCCCACTCAAGTGTCAAGGAGACAAGCCCGCCCCGCCCCCTCCCCAAACACGCACTCTCGCAGCACCACAACAAGAGCAGCCAGCCCACTCTCCTCCCCGATGCCGCTCGGCGCCAACCCCAATGTCAAGCCCACGACCCATGCCCTTCGGGACCAGTAGCTGGAGTCAGGGGCCCCAGCCGGCATCAGCGCCTCACTCCCTCCTCTGCGGAGAGGACAACGGAGACGGGGTAGGCGCGCGGACAGCCAGGCACACGACTGAAACTCACCGGGAAGCTCCCAGAACTGGACCCCCGGCATCCCATCACCGGGCCTGCCCGAGTCCCCCCTCAGCACACCTCAGGAGCCCAACGATCCCGTTAGGAGACAACGGAGGATGGGGCTGGGCGCCCCAAGGCGAGCTCCAAATGCTTGGCCCGGCGCTCCTCCAGCCTGGCTAATCTGCCAGTTTTTCCCAGCACCCTGCCTGAGAGTCACCCACCTGCCCGGCCTTTCGTGGCTCATCTAAAAGGCTCCTCCGCCAAGACTAGGGGACACCAGGAATTGGGTTTGTTTGCGGTGCCTCAGAAGGGGCAAGATGGCGACAGGTATCAGAGCGCAGGCGCAGCTGCGCGCTGCCAGTCGGGAGATGTAGTTCGCCTTTCCCGCCTCTCGGAGATCGGACAGCAGAAGGCCTCCATTCTCCCTGTCCCTTTTCCTCCGTTTTGAAAGGAAACGAGAGACATTGCGTGGGGTGCTGGGCATTGTGGTCGGAACCCAAACTCTTCTTTCGCTCTAGGTCGGCTGTCGCCCGCGCAAGGAAGACTGGGATTGTAGTTTTCTTGACTTCTCATACCCTCCTCTCAGGCTTCGCGCGCCTCTCCTCCAGCCGTATTCCAGCCAATCGTCTACTTTCTCTGTTACGTGTGGCGTCATACATAGCGGTCAAAATGGCGTCGGTAGCTGGAGTTGTAACTTCTCCGCGATCTTTATCCTAGGCGAGATTAGGGACATTAGGAAAGCAGCTTCGTCCCTGAAGCGACGTGGAGAATTAGGATCGAATTTCCCAGAGTCATAGGAGCAGTTAGCTGTTTCCAACACCCCTAGATGCAACTCTAGGAGAGAGAGTTTGCGCAACGAGAACCAATGTAGTGGACATCGCAGTCGCCTGTACCCGATCTGGGGGTTGCGGAGTTGCAGAGAAGGGGAACCCGAGCGTCCCCGACTTCGGGTTTCTCCACGTGTGAAGTGGGAATAATAGTGATAGCTCGTGCTATATCTTTCAAAGGCAAGAGGAGAAGGGATTAATTTGAGGCCGTACGACGTGGTAGGTTCACCCTTCAGCCTTTGTACTTAATCACAGAAGAATTGTGTGAAGAAGGTATTGTTGCCCCTGATTTACAGATGAGAAAAGGGGCCCAATAACTAGTTACTCGCGTCCATAAAATCAAAGCCAGTGCCTGGTTAAAGATTCAATCAAATTTTGTGATTGCCCTCCCTCTTAAATTTTGTACTTTCAAAAACATCAGATCTGGTAAAAATGCTCGTGTTAAAAGTGGTTTTTAATATGCTTTCTGATACTAAAAAAATTTTGTAAATTGTGGACCACCATAAAAATGTGTGAAACTTCATGTTCTTGAATGGAGCTGTAGATTAGGAAGAGAGACTAAATAACAGCGTTTACGTTTTCTACTATTGCCCATTAACTGAAAATACTTGAGGTCCAGGAAAATTGTTATTGCAAAAACCTAAGCCTGCCCCTTCAGAAAGCTGTCAAATGGGACAAATACTCACCAAGCTCTCCCTCCATTCCCTCCCTGGTCTTCCAAACATTCTCTTCCATCTATTTCCCACTGAATTGAGGTACCACCTGTTTGGGGGCCAATTACTTAACTCTTGGAAAGATGGTAAATGAAATTTTAATAGAAGATTTTGTAGTTTAATGTACATTCTTTGATTTGAGCCTTACAGCATCTCATTGAGGCAGGTATCAAGATTCCCCCTACTGGGATTGCAGGTTAGTTCAGTTGGTTAGAGGGTAGTGCTGGTAACACCAAAGTTGCTGGTTCAATCTCCCACATAGGACCATTGTGAGCTGCACCCTCCTTAAAAAGAAACGAAAAAAAAAAAGGTTCCCCCTACTATGAATGGGAAAAACTCACCTAATTTCACAAAGCTAGGAGTTGGAGGGAGTGGGCTTAATAACCCCAGGTCTTCTGACTTTCAAGTGATGAAGTAGAAATGGAAAAACAAACTGATTACATTGGGTTGTCGGAAAAGTCATGACATATTTTGTCTGTGTTTTTCAAAGGTCATTTCTTTCTATAAAGAACAAAGATCAATCAATGATATATTGCCCGTTTTGTTCGATAACCTTTTGCCATCTTTCAGTGAGCTTCACAATTCCTTGTTCATAAAAGGACCTGTCTTTATTTGTGAAAAACTGAACAAGGTGCTGGTTTACAGCCTCATCTGAATTGAACGTTATACCACGCAAGGAGTTTTGAAGAGAGTGAAACAAGTGAAAGTCTGACGGTGCAAGGTCAGGCAAGTATGGTGGATGTGGCAACATATCTCATCCAAGCTCCAATAATTTTTGACGGGTGATCAAACTTGTGTGTGGTCTCGCATTGTCGTGATGGAACACAACTCCTTTGCAATTAACAAGCTCTGGACATTTCTGGATGATGGATTCGTTCAAACTATCCAATTGCCGACAGTACATATTCGAATTGATTGTTTGGTTCCTTGGTAGGAGCTAGAAAAACACGACACTTTTAAAATCCCACCACAATGAGAGCACAACCATCCTCTGATGAATGTCTGCTTTCGATGTCGTTTGAGGTAAATCATCACGTTGGAACCAAGACCATTTGCGCATCACATTGTTGTAAACAATCCACTTCTCATCACCAGTTATCATCAGTCGCTTCAAAAAAAGGATAGTTTTCCTCACATTTAATGAGCATATTGCAGATGTTTATACGCGCCGTCAAATGAACTTCTTTGAGTTCATGCGGAACCCAAATATCGAACTTGCTTACGTATCCCAGCTTCTTCAGGTGGTCATGAATGTTTGAATGATGGATGTTCAATGTTTCTGCAATCTCTCGTGTCATGTAATGTGGGTTTGACTCTATCAATGCCCTTATTTTGTCATCAACCTTGGTGGGCCTCCCTGACTGAGGAGCGTCATTGAGATCAAAATCACCAGTACGGAATTTCGTGAACTATGGTTGGAACGGACGTTCTTATAGAGTATTGTCACCGTAAAGTTTATCTAACTTTTCACAAGCTTGACGCGCGTTCTTCCCTTTATTGAAGTAAAACAGTAAAATACGGAAAAAATGCACAGTTTGGTCTTCCATCTTAAACTTGTAAAATCTTCAAAACTCAACCAAATCGCTCAATTGTTTTTTAGACTAAAGCTAGAACTGTCAGCTGTCAAATGACATAGCAATAACATAGATGCGAATGACTCGACCTCCAAAAATGAACTAGTGCCATCTGTCGCAAACATGCGTCATGACTTTTCCGACAATCCAATAAAACCAACCCTGGGCTGGCCGAGTGGTGCATTGGTTAAGAGCTGGCTTGGAAGGCCAGCTCTGAGCAGCAGGACCCTGGTTCGGATCCCACATTAGGGCCAGTGACACTGCGCCCTCTACAGCTAAGATGGTGAACAACAGTGCGACCTGGAGCTGGGCTGCCGTGAGTCTCTGGCAATGGGATAGGCTGCAGTGGGCTGCCGTAAAGCTACTGTGAGTGTCTGGCAGCTGGTGTGAGTTACCAAGAGCCACCATGAGCAGCTTTCCAGTGGCTGGCGAGCGACTGACTCACCTGGGAAGAGCGCAATGATAATACCAACACAGGCCAGTGAAGTGAAGCAACGTCCTCCACAACTAGACTGAAGAACAAAAGGACAGCAACTTATCTGTTCCCTTTTCCTGATTCGCCAACGCTGTTCTTCCCAGTTCTCCAATAAAATCTTAAAAACAAAATAAAAAAGCCAACCCTGACCATAATAAGTAGCAATGTGAGTAAAGAATTATGAGGAGGAGACTTCTTGTGGGTAGTAGCTTCAACTTATGCCCAAGACTTTCAACCTGCTTTTCTTGATGGTCTGCCCCATGGATGACTTACTCAGTCAACCTTCATAATGGAGTAAGCCAACTTCTTGCAATAAATCTTTTTATATGTAAAAAAAAAAAAGATTATTATACCTTATCGTTGTGCTTACTAGGTGCCAGTACTTTTCTAAGCATTTTCACATCTTAATTTATTTAGTCCTTAAAACAACTTTATTAGATAGAAACTGATTACAAATTAGGAAACTGAGTCACAGGAAGGACATTATATAGCTTGCCTAAAGTCACAATAAGTAAATGCTAGGTAAATCCAGCATTTAAAGCTAAAAAGCTTGGCTCCAGTCTGTTCTAGACCAGTGGTTCTCAAACTTCAATGTTCAGTAGGAACTGTTTGAGGATCTTGTCAAAACGCAAATTTACATTGAGTAGGTCTGGATAGGGCCCAAAATTCTGTATTTCTAACAAGTTTCAAGTGGTTTTGATACTCTTGGCATCAACTAGATCTAATCTACCACACATCCTCCCTTTCCTTCTAGCCATTTTGTCTTGTAGCCAAAAACTGCCTTCCCCATGCTGCCTCTGACAGCTGCATATTCCCAGATGTTCCCAACATTAAATTCTCTTCCTTAAAGATCAGACTCAAACTTTATCCTCAATAAGCTATCCTGCCCGTAGTACCTTTCCCTCTAAGATGAGATGGGCATTCCCACCTCTGCACCTACACCACTCACCACACATCTTGTTATAGAACTCAGAGCATTGAGTTATAAGGTCATTTGAAAGTTATCCTGACTAGACAATGAGGTCTTTAAGGAGAGAGACTAGATATGTGCCTATAGTGCCTAGCACATAAAAATAATAGCTAATACTTATCCAGGGCTTTATTCCAGATGCTATTACATATATTCACTTATTTAATCTTCACAATAACCTTATCAGATATAGTATTCCCATTTTATGGACGAAGAAACTAAGGCACAGAGAGGTTAAGTTGTTTACCCAAGGTAACAAACTACTAAGTAGCAGAGACATGATTTCAAGTGAAGGCACTTTAACTTCAGGAAATGTGTGGTAAAAATGAGAGCCACCCTCCACTTCAAAAGAAGAAAAAAATGTATTAGAGTAAAATACCTGCCTCAAACTTTATTACTCCATTGACTAAGCAGGTTTTGTAGTGCTATATTAGAGAAGGTAGATTTCACCATTGTCATGAAAATATCTGTTAAGCTTCTACGGTGTTTGTACAGGTAGGCAAATTGAAATGGATAAGGCCTTAGAGATTCATTTTCTAAATGAGAAACACTGAGTTCCAAAAAAGTCAAATGAGCTAGCCAAAGTCATGCAGGAATTTCATGGCAGGACTGGGACTGGAAACCAGCCCTTTCAACTTACAGTCAACTTACAACTTGTTTCACTTTACCACACTGCCCTTAGATTCTTAACTTCAGAAAGTTTTATTTCCACATGATGTAGCCAATGTGTATACTAAAAATGTGAACAGCAAGACAAAAGCAATAAAT
Organism: Hipposideros armiger; assembly: GCF_001890085.2. Lineage (NCBI taxonomy): Eukaryota > Metazoa > Chordata > Mammalia > Chiroptera > Hipposideridae > Hipposideros > Hipposideros armiger. The sequence goes on along the minus strand of NW_017731482.1, from coordinate 3,446,291 downwards.
AAAACAAGTAGAATATCAAATAGATCAAGATGAGTGGCTTTGGGGGACAGAAAGAAAGAAAGTAAATGGGATAACTGGCAATTAGTACTATCCAGGCTCAGTGGAGGATCAGAGGGCTAGAACTGCTTCACAAAGGAAGTGAAAGATTTGGCCACTGCCACCACTCCTTTTCCTCTCTGTCCATTAAATTCTGTAGTTTCTACTTCTTTTTTTCCCCCTTAACTTTATTGGGGAATAGTGTGTTTTTTTCCAGGACCCATCAGCTCCAAGTCAAGTCTTTTTTCCATCTAGTTGTGGCAGCCGCAGCTGAGCTCCAAGTCAAGTAGTTGTCTTCAATCTAGTTGTAGAGAGCGCAGCTCACTGGCCCCTGTGGGAATCGAACCAACAACCTTGGTGTTAAGAGCCTGCGCTTTAACCACCTGAGCTAACAGGCTGCCTCTGTAGTCTCTACTTACTAAACAGTTGATGCCATTGTTTTGGTGGGCTGATAATGAGGCCTCATTACCTGTGTGGAATGAATGGACTTTTTACCAACTCTTTTTCCAAAGGAACCTCTCTGCACTCCCTGCCCAGTGCTCCACCATACTGCCCATGTTGTCAGGGTGAGCTTTCTAAAATTCAAATCTCATCGTGTTAGTCCCCTGCATAAAATTTTCCAATGGCTCCCAGTTGCCAACATAATAAAGTTCCAGCTTTTTCCTTTACAAGCAAACCCATGCTAATGCAAAGAAACTTCCTTACATAGCTAACCTTTCCCGGGAGCACTGCTGTCACCTTTTATCTTGTCTAAAATCTGACATTTTCCTTAAGTTCATTGCTTCCCTTGAAGCGCTTTCGGATAGAGTTCTTCCTTCTCCACCCATCTTCAATATCTGAACCAAAAGTAAAGGCTGGCATTCTAACTTGTCACTACAATTTCCAGACCATCTACCCCTGCATTGAAGTTTTCACCCTCAAGCCATGCAAACTTCATTCTACCCTCATTCCATTACACTGGGAATTGAAGAAATCTTAGGAAGAAGGTTTTTAACAGCCTGCTGATGAGCTTAGGTTGCTGCATTGTCCACTCTGCCTTTATACTTATAAGAGAGGTGTGAAATCCTTTCCCTAGCACTGTCATACAAGCATGCACTTCGGTGACTATCTCCTGCACTTTGTTCTCCAGAACTGTTACACCTCTAAAACCAGTAACCAAGGCGTTCCACATTCTAAACAAAACTTCCTTTTATTCCAGATTTCTTACTTCTTTACCCTCACCAAACTGGCTCTTCAACTTCAGTGAAATCTGCAGTTTACAGTCTCTCAGTTCCAAGTCTGTTCCCCACCTCTGGCTTTACTTTACTTTCTACCCTGGACCCCATTATCATTTATTTCAAACTCAATCTCATCACCACTTTCAAGTTCATTCAACCACCTCTGTCCTTCTACATAGACCCTAAAACAGCCCTCAACTTGGGATCAGTGTCTCCTCTACATCTCTTCCCATGCTGCTATATCTACTTGTTAACTACTAGTGCGCAATAAATTATCCCAAACCATAGTGACTTAACAATAAAATTTTTATTTCATACATTTTTGCAGCTTCTTTGTGAATCAAGAGTGGCTTAGTTGGGTGGTTCTGACTTGGGATCTCTTTAAGAGGTTGCAGTAATGATGTCAGCTGGGGCTGTATTCTGAAGGCTGAAAGGGGCTGGAAGATCAGCTTCCAAGGTAGCTCATTCACATGGTTGGCAAGTTAGGCTTCAGGGATCACTGAATCCAGGGATTCAAATAGGGCCAGTCTTAGTATCTCTCCATCCTTCAGCTTAGTCTTGACTGTGTTGGCTTCATTCTCAGGTTCCACGTGTTGGCTCCCAGCAGTTCCAGGCTTGTATCATCCCTGCTTACAGCCTAAGCAGAAAAGAGCATATGCCATCTTTTCCAACAGTCTTATCAAAAGTCTTCTTGCTCTATTAGCTTTTGGTTCCATCTGGGTCATATACTCATCCCTGAACTGTGGCCAGGGGGACATAATGCCCTGACTTGCCAAGCCTGACCCATATGTTACTCTGGGAAAGGGGGAAGGGGTGTAGGTAAAGTCAATTATTCCCAAAACACATGGAGCAGTAGTGAGGGTAGGCTTGGTTTCTCTTAGGAAAATTAGTGTACTCTTATCAGAGGAAGATGAAAGAATGCTGCACAGCAAAATCACAGATGCTTACTAAAATAAACTATGGCAATGTGTGATAAGAGTCATAAAAATGTTCATACCCTTTGATACAGGATTCCCATACTGAGAATAAACCAAAATATGGGAAAAGTTATATTTACAGATTTTAATTTCAATGCTATCCAAAAATTGACAACCTAAATATCTTATAATAGGAAAATCTACATATCCCACACATCTACTAAGTATGGATTCATTTAAAATAAGAATTATAAATAATTAACATCAAAGAATATGTTTATGGTAAGTGGAAAAAGCATATATATGTGAATATCAAAAAATAATGGAAGGGGGCCGGCCGAGTGGCTCAGTTGGTTAAGAGCACGAGCTCTGAGCAACAGGGGCGTGGATTCAATTCCCACATGGGCCAGTGAGCTGCGCCCGAGCTGAGCTGCCGCTGAGCTGCCAACAGGTGGCAGGATGGCTCAATGGTTAGAGTGGCACTCTTAACAAGAGGTTTCCGGTTGACTCCTGCATGGGATGGGATGTGCCCCACCGCCCCCCGCAACTAAGATTGAACACAACACCTTGAGCTGAGCGGCCGCAAGCTGCCGACAGGTGGCCAGATGGCTACTGGATTTGGAGCTGAGCTAGCTGCGCCCTCCACAACTAAGACTGAAGGACAACAACTGGGCTGTTCTCCTTCCCCAATTCCCCGACACTGTTCCCCTTCTCCAATTCCCCAATAAAAATCTTTTTTTTTAAATTAATAATGGAAGAAAACGTAGCAAAAGAATAACATATTATAGTAGCAGAACTGTGGCTGATTATTTTTCCTTTACTCTTATTTTCCAGGTTTTCTTTTAGGTATTTACATTATTGTTATGATTTAATAACATTTTGTAAAACTTCTTAGTATCTTATTAAAAATATTTCGTTCTCAGGTCTGCCGAGTGGCACATTGGTTGAGTTGGCTTGGGACGCCAGCTCTGAGCAGCAGGGCCCTGGTTTGGATCCCACATATGAGGGCCAGTGATGCTGTGTCCTCTACAGCTAAGATGGTGAACAACAGCTCCACCTGGAGCGGGGTTGCCATGAGCTCCTGGCAACAGCGTAGACTGCAGTGGGGCTGGCTAGCAGCTGGCATGCGCTTTCGTGAGTGGCCATCCAATGGCCAGCAAGCGACTGCCTCACCCGGGAAGAGCGCAATGATAATACCAACATGGGCCAGTGAAGCAATGTCCTCCACAACTAGACTGAAGAACAAAAGACCAGCAACT
>NW_017731482.1:3380602-3442802 GCF_001890085.2 Hipposideros armiger | reverse complement strand
AAAAAAAAAAAAAAAGAATATTTCGTTCTCCTAAGTATGGAATAGAGCCAAATAAAGAAACTGCTACATTTTTTGACCAGTGATTCTGGGTAAGGTTATCGAATCTCAGAGTTAGAACCTCAGAGATAATCAGTTTAACCTTCCAATTTACTGAAGAGGTGCCTGAGACCCAGAGAGGTGAAGTAATTTGTACACAGGAACCAGGGGGCAGGTCTGATTTTCAGGCTAACATTGCCTACACTGATTTAACAAATCAACTGAGATTTGGATTTTGGTGAAATTGTGTGATTTCCTTGAAAACACATTCTGAAGTTCAGATATCCAGCCTTTCATTACTAATTCAGATTAAAGCAGCTATTATCGCTTTTGTTGGGAAATTGTTTTTAAAAGAATATTAAAACTAATATCATGGCCCTATAAGTCCTTCCTTTTCACATCCTTGCACATCGTTCTTTGTAAGAAACTTAGTGAATAAATGCAGAGGAAGCCCAGATCTGGTTAAATTAAACGGACTAAAGTGAAGTCTCTTTACTTCTTTCTGGTATCAACCTCCTCATTCATTCAATAAATAAGTGTCAGTCCCCATGCCAGGCCCTGGAGTTAAAAAAATGAATAAAGTACAACCATTATTCTCCTGGAGCTCACAGTTGACGGGGGAAGTTAGATACGTGAAAGGCAGATAGCTCTAGATGCAACAATGGGAGAACCTGATTAACACAGAATGTTATAAATGTGTTGAAGAAGTTCTGGGATCAGAGAGAAAAGATTATTTCCACCACAGAAGGCTTCATAGCAGAAGTAGCATTTGGGCTGCGCCTCGTAAGGTGAACAGGACTTTACCAAGCAGAGAAATAAGGAGATGGTATCAAGAGTATCATGGCATGAAACTAATTAAAAAAAAAAAGTATCATGGTGGAGGAAGTAGGAAAAGCAAAGGAGTGGAAGCATAAAAGGATGCCTAAAATGGTAAGCGAAATGAGGGATATTGGACTCCTAGTGGTCCTCAGCAGGGAGTACTTGTCAGGCTAATGTGGGGAGCTCTATCAAATTTCAGAAGATTGTGTTGTACATTCTTAGCGAAAAACTATAGATGACCACTGAGATCTTGACTATACCTTAAAAGTTTCTGTGTTTGTGATTACCACAGTGCCTCACAAGAAAGTACCAGACCTAATAACACAAGTTATTGCCATTTAATCCATGTTGGAACTCAAGTGGCAAAAATACTGTCTGTGCTCTGGAAGGTAATTTGACACTGATTAATGGCTTGATCATTAGAAAGCCAAAGGGAATTGCAAATGAAAATGGAAATACATAATCTCACACAATGAGTTTTCCCTAGTTCATTTTTGAAAAAAAAATTTTAGGTTCACCCAAGTGCTAAGGCACCTCATGTGAGGAGCTGATGATAATCAGTAATTATCCAAGGTGAGATCCAAGATATTTCACAAGGATGGAAATAATAACCCTGTCAGAAGTGGAAATCAGCTATCATGGGGGAGGGTCTATAAATCCAAACATAATATTCCGCTTGTCTTCACCTCAGAGAGTTTCCAGCTGTTGTGACGTTCTGCTGTGATTTCCCAGAGATGAAATGCATTTTTAAAAACTCTGCTCCAGCCAGCTGAGCAAAAGTCTTGGAGCTATATTCTCTTTCAAGACACACTGAGCACTTGTGAAGTGTGCAAAGAAATGGTGGGTGTCCGCTTTGTTGTCAGTTCTGATAAAGATCTTTTCCTTGCAACCCTAGGGTTAATCATTATTTTTTAAGTGAACAAGTGGAAGACCAGGTCAGGTCTCTCTTGGGTTGAAAGGGCACTTGTTGAGATGTTATGGGCTTTAAACTTATCACATCAAGGCCAGCAGTTTAAATCCAAGCCTTTCTAGACGCAGAGGCAATAAAGGAACACACACTTATGGAGAGCCCGGGGAATAAATGTGTTGAGAAAAGACTGGGAAGGAAATGGTCCAAACAACACTTGAGCAAGTGTACACACACACACACACACACACACACACACACACACACACACACACTGAGCTGAAGTATACAAGACAAGCAGTGGTTAAGACAAGATAAGACAGCAGTTATCTCACCAGATTAATTAGATTGGAAACTCCTTGAGAGCAAGGACTGAGGTTTTAGAACTCAGGATCCCCAGCACTATTGAGTGAATCACTGTATGGTGTGCTGAACCAGAGAAGATAGAGGTATGGGCATGTGGCAATGTCTTCCCACAGTCACCCCAGGAGGCCTAAGATGCCACAGACAAGCCATGCACCTTCACACCCTGCTTTGGGGCTGTGCTCCTCCCATTCTTGCTCTGCCTGGAATGCTTTTGCTTCATACCTTCTTCCACTCCCTTGCCTTTTGAAGCCTATCAAAATCCTTCTCGTTCTTTAGAGTCCATCTCAAATGTCTTTTCAAAGAGTTTATTTTTAATTGGGAAATTGGGGGAGGGGAACAGTGTTGGGGAATTGGGGAAGGGGAACAAACAAGTTGCTGTCCTTTTGTTCTTCAGTCTAGTTGTAGAGGACGTCACTTCACTGGCCCATGTTGGTATTATCATTGCGCTCATCCCGGGTGAGGCAGTCGCTCGGTGGCCATTGGACAGCCGTTCACCGCAGCTCATGGCAGCTCACGCTGGCTGCCAGTCACTCACGGTAGCTTAAGGCAGCCCACTGCAGTAGGAGCTGCAGCCTACACCATTGCCGGTGACTCACAGGAGCCCAGCTCCAGGTTGAGCTGTTGTTCACCATCTTAGCTGTAGAGGGCGCAGTGTCACTGGCCCTAATGTGGGATCCGAACCAGGGCCCTGCTGCTCAGAGGTGGCATCCCAAGCCAACTCTTAACGAATGCACCACTCGGCCGGCCCTCAAATGTCTTTTGAAAATAATTTTCCATGCACAGATGGGAGCAGGGCATGTTCTTGGAAGTCAGAGAGAGATCTGGGGTTGAATCCCAATTCTACTGCTTTCAAGTTCTTGAACAAGTTACTTTACTTCTCTGTGCCTAGTTTCCTCCAGATGTACATGTTATTACATTAAATCATCCTTAATGTAATAACTTATGTACAACTCTTACCTCAGTGACCAGCACAGAATAGATGATCAGTGAACTGTTAGCTCTCTCCCCTGGTTAACCTACCTCCATGAAACCCAGCTTTGTGCTTAATCAATATTAGCTCCCTCTGTCTATACATCCTTTAACACCTCTTAGACTTCTTTCCCCCATCCCGCCATTTCCTTAACAAATATAATTGCTCCCTCCTCTGTTCCATGGTGCTTTGTTTATGCCTCTTTTCTAGCACTTATTAGAGGCTGACTTGTGCTATAGCTCATTGTTTCCCATCCCTTTTGGCAGAAAATGCTTCAAGGGCAGCACCTCTAGCAATTATTATAGCACAGGGACTAGGTTAGGACAGACATTCCGTAAAAGGTTGTCTAATTGAAACAACATTTATTCCAGCTTTCCAGGAGGCAAAGTGAACATGCAGCAGGTCTTCTCCCAACAAGTGCTGGTCTAAGTAGCAAGGAGGAAATTCCCTGGCAATTAAGTGGTTCAGAGTTGATTGCTGTCCGTCCAGCCCAAGTGAGCAGATCCTCCACTTCCAGATGTCTTTGGTTTTCTGACTTCCAACCTAGCCCCATCAGAGGAGCATTCCCATATGGGTAACCCAATATATCTTTTTTTGCTGATCTGATTAGAGTGTGAAATACTTTCTTTGGAGAAAATGCACAAGAGTAAGGCTTTTCTCGGTTTTGCAAGGGACAGAAAATAAAGGAGAAAGAAGAAAATCGAAGTCAGAAGGAAATCTATCATACCACAGGAGATGAAGAACACATGTAGCCAACAAAACAGATATCACCTGGGTCAAAACTTCAGAGCCTGAGCCATAAAGGACTCCATACCCTTGCACTGATCCTAGGAAAAAAATTAAACAGAAGCAAAATGAAACAAAAAAACCACCTCTTCCCCAGAAACTATTCTTTGCAGTGATATCTGTAGCAACAAAGAAACAGAAGCAACGAGGGCAGCCGGGTGGCTCAGTTGGTTAGAGCTCAAGCTCTGAGCAACAGGGTTACTGGTTTGATTCCTGCGTGGGATGGTGGGCTGCGCCCCCACCCCCACTACCCCCACAACATGATTGAAAACAGCGACTAGATTGGAACGGCGACTGGACTTGGAGCTGAGCTGCGCCCTCCACTATTAAGATTGAAGGACAACAACTTGACTTGGAGCTGATGGGTCCTGGGAAAAACACACTGTTCCCAATAAAATTTTTAAAAAAAAGAAAGAGAAGCAACCTAAAAATTCAATGCAATTCAACAAATATGTACTGAACTCCGAAGTGCAGAGGCACTGGAGTTATGGAGATAGTGGTGAAGCTGATTTCTAACCTTAGTCTGTTCTATCTACTCAATTATTTTCATCCTTGGGAAAAGCACAGTACACCTGTATTTCAGTCAGTGTTCAACTAAGGAAGCAGAACTATGAGTTATGGGATAAAGGATTTACTATAGAAATTAGAACTTACACAATTGTGGGAGGAGCTGGGACAGTGTAGCTCTGAAAGCGAAGGGGGCAGGGATCAATGGAGTCGCCAACCAGCCAATCCCGGAAGGAGCCAAGCACACAGCTGCTGTGAAGGGGGGAGCTGAGGAAGAAATCTACAGAAGTCTGTGGGTCCACAGCCAAAGGTCTGATGGTGGGCCTGGAGCTACTATTGGCCAGGAGAGTCAGCAGTTGGGAACAGCTGGATGTGGAGTAGAGGAGAGTGAATATAAGCTGGAAGCTCCTGGCACTCAAGCCATGTCTGTTGTTGCTGTAACTCACCACCACGATCTTCAGAGAGCAATGGCTGCTGATGCCCACATGCTTCTTAAATCTCAAGCAACGATCGTTTTAACCAACTTTGGTCTAGAACCATATAGCTGTAGATTAACCAAGTTGATACACATAAATTTCCTCTATCACCATAAAGTCATTTTTATTTTCTCTCAATTTTCTTTTTTCTTTTTTTTAAAGATTTTTATTGGGGAATTGGGGGGATGGGAACAGTGATGGGGAATTGGGGGAAGGGGAACAGACAAGTTGCTGTCCTTTTATTCTTCAGTCTAGTTGTGGAGGACGTTGCTTCACTGGCCAAGTTGGCACCATCATTGCGCTCTTCCTGGGCGAGGCAGATCAGTTGCCAGCTTCTGGACGGCCGCTCACTGCGGCTGCTGGCCACTCACGCTGGCTGCTGGCTACCTCTCTCAATTTTCTACAATGGAGAAAGAGTGGGCTTTTAAGTCTGAGAGACCTGGGTTCCCATCCAGGTTCTGCTCCTCCCTAGCTATATGACCTCAGGTAAACTGCCATTTCTGGGGCTTAATAGATCAGGAGTTCTTCCTTTGTGCTACCATACCTCCCTCTGCTTCTTTCTGTTGTGGCATTTATTTCGTTTTCTTGTCGTTATCTATTTATGGGTCCATTACCTCCACCAGACCACAGGCTCAAGCACAAGGTTCATATCTGATTTCTTTCTATAGTTATGGTGCCTAACAGTGTCTGGCACAGAATAGATGCCCAATAGATGTTTACTGAGAAAATAAATCCTTGAAATGGAGAACAGAAAGTCATCAGATATTCAAGCTGATAGTGGAGCCCAGTACTAAGCCATTAAGGCAGTAAGACCCATCTCTGTTCCTGTCACATCTCAGCACCCTGTAGAAATAGGCTCCAGCCACCCTTACCTTGTCCATAGCTTCTACCTTAAACCATCCCACTTCCCAACCTGTTTTAATCATCCTGATTACTGACTTCTGGGCTTGTCTTTTGTTTATCAACTGCTATTATCACCTCTTGGGCATATTACTTGAAATGTTCAGGCCTCTGGCTGTCTTGTTTGAATTTTCACTTTACCCTCTGATGAAACTATTTTTTACTTTCTCTGTGTATTTCTTACTCGTCTCTCCTAGCTTCTCAGGTCAGAGACCATGAAAGTCCTGCCCTCAAGTTCTCAGGCTATTGCAACCAGAAATCCCAGGACAGTGTGGTAGGAGGTCTGACTGAAGTATATTCAGGGTATTATGGGAGCATGGAAAGCAGGAAGAGCACCTGATCTTACAAACAGAAGGGTAACTTTCAGAAGTATGTATAGTTTGATCTGAGTCGTGAGAATGCTTAGAAGATTCCTAGGCCGAGAAAGGAGGATGTACATTGCAGGCAGAGACAATTAATGCAGAGGAGTGAAGACAGGGGAGATGAGAGCCTGGGGGGGCTCTAGGCGGGTTGGTGTGGTGGGAAGAGTGTGGAAACACAGCTGGGAAGCGAGGGAAATGAGCTAAAGTCAGGTCTTCAATGGCTTGAGTTCCAACCTAAGGAGCTTAGTTAGACATGACCCTGCACGATAGAGGTGATCAATTGTGAGGATGATTTGGCCCAGAGATGTGCTTTCTTTGTCTCACAAAATTTTGTTTTTAAATTGTTTTGACAACATTTTAAAATTGGGAGATTTCACATAAAATTCTAGATCTCCAGCCTCTGTTGAAAAACCAGAAGATCTAGCCACACTCAGCTCTCATTCCCATATAAGTTAAGCGTTGTTTCTCCTTCTCAGATGTCATATGTGTTTTGTAATTTGCTCATCTCCGCCACACCCTTTTGTCATCATACTTGCTCTCTTATTTTTCTTTAAGGGGAGAAATACTTCTTAGTACTTGTGTCTCTGTGGAAAGTGGGGACATGGAGCTTAGACCACAAGAGCCAGGCATTCTAAAAAATGGGGAATAGCATGTTTCTTTTCTTTTTTTTTTTTTTTTTGGACTTCAGGCACCTTTATTCATGGCAGGTATTTTGGTCGGGGGAGCTAGCCTCAGAAATCTTTCTATTACTTAAGGAAACTCCTAAATTCCAACTAACTTTCCCAGTGCTGTATCACAAGTGGTGGTATCATTTCCAGTTGCCATTTACTAGGCTTGAACACATCCATCTCACCAGTTTCATCTGGTTAGTTAAGAGTCCAGTAGGCTCTGGGGCTTTCAGGGCTAAACCTTGTTGGGCCAGTAGGTTGTGCTGCATGTTTCTTTGTGAAAGCAAAGAAACCAGTGCATCTGTTGGAGAACTGCAACTTTCTCTAACCTATCTCCTTCCCCCGTTTATGTTACCTGCAGGGCTTGCTATATAAAGAGTGATGACTTCATGGGGCCACCTTACTTTTCATAAAACCTAATGGCAATGTTCACAGACCATCAAGAAGGAATGCACCAGGAGTGTTAGTCTTAAAGAAGGTGTGGGAAACATGTACATGTCTGGCCAGAGCTTGTCAAAGCCAACACTGACTCTCAGAGCCTCACATAGGTGATGAATCAAATAGGAAAAAAAGTGAGAAGACTCAGAAAAGGGCTTGTCCATGGCCCAAAGGCAGCTAATGGTAATTTTCTGCAGCCAGTGATAGCACGAAGGAAATGCAGTGCAACCCCCCACTTCTCAGATCCAGGGCCAAAAGACCAAGCTGCTCCCAGAAATCCTGCAGAACTGGCCCAGCTTTCTCAGTAAGACTGTTAACAGATCCTTCAGAAACCCCCGTGGTCCTCACATCTCAGGACTGCACTGCACTTCCAAGTATCTAAGGCCTGCACCCCTCCCAGATCCTGGATCTCTTGCTCCAAGCTCCTTGCAGCTGGCTGAGAATAGGCTGCCTTGGGCTCCTTTGGGGCCTCCTGTCTTCCATGGTGATTCTCTGCAGCTCAGCTCTGGCAGCCTTACCTCCTCTCCCTGTGTAACTGATCCCAGTCCTCTGGCTCTGTCAGCACCTCTGCTGTGCACACCATGACCTATGTGAGCCTTGAGCCCGGTAGGAGCCCTGAGAGTGAGGTGTGAGTTTCTTCCCGGACCATTGAAGCTGCCTTTGTGGAGTATGCCAGACACTTGGGTTCCACTGCTCGGAAAGCAGTGCCTTCACTAGGTGTTCAGGGAGAAGGGATTCCCTAAGTCTTAAAATTGATCGCCCTGCTCCCCATCTTTTCCCACATCAATTCTGCTTGTACCTGCTGAATTAACATACAGTAAAGGATAATGCTAAGTGTGATACGTTTCTGATCAAAAGCCTTATTGGTTCCTCATTTCCTACCAAATTCAAATCAAGTCATCTGCCCTGGCATGTTGGACCTTTCCCAGGATGACCCAAAGGCCCAGTCTGTTGGTAATGGGACCAAGGCCAAGCCAACTTGTGTGTCTAGGCCCCTCTCACTTGCAATCATCTGCCCAGCATCTAGTGGTTGCTCCTCCTAATAGGGGCCATCATATGTTAAATACCAAACATTATGGACTCAAGTTTCTGGGACTTTCATCCCTGAATTTGGGAGGCAGTGAAATGTGGAAGAAAGAGCATGATCTTCCGGGGCCAGCCCAACCAGGTTCAATTCTCATTGTTTTGCCTAGTGTGGTGTGATTAAGAACGCTGGCTCTGGAATTAAGCAGAATGAGGTTCAAATACTATTCTGCCATTTCTTTTTCTTTTTTTTTTTTTAAGATTTTTATTGGGGAATTGAGGGAAGGGGAACAGACAAGTTGCTATCCTTTTGTTCTTCAGTCTAGTTGTGGAGGACGTTGCTTCACTGGCCCAAGTTGGCACCATCATTGCTCTCTTCCCCGGCGAGGCAGATCAGTCACCGGCTTCTGGACGGCCGCTCACAGCGGCTGCTGGCCGCTCGCGCTGGCTGCTGGCTATACACAGTAGCCCATGGCAACCCACCTGCCATTGTTGGCGACTCAAGGCAACCCAGCTCCAGGTCAAGCTGTTGTTCAGCATCTTAGCTATAGAGGGCAGTGTCACTGGCCCTCATATGTGGGATCCAAACCGGGGCCCTCTGGCATCCCAAGCCAGCTCTTAACCAACGCGCTGCTCGGCCTGCCCCTATTCTGCCATTTCTTATCTCTGTGAGTTCACACAAGTTACCTAACTTCTCTGAGCCTTCATTTTCTAAAATGTAATACAAGGACAATAACACCATGCATTGACTTTTGGTGACAATTAAATGAAAAGGTACAGTATCAGAATGTCATCAGCTGCAAAAAAAATAAATAAATAAAAACTCAAAATGGCTAAAACAATAGAGAAAATGTTGTTATCTCACATAACAGGAAGTCCAGAAGTAGGGAAGTTTCAAGATTGGCTAATTCATCAAGGATCCAGATTCTTTCCATCTTTATGCTCTTCCAACCTCAGCTTATAGACTTCCTAGACTGGCTTTCCTTGTGATCATAAGATGGCTATCACAGTTGTAGGCATCACATCCAGACACTATAATATGCAACAGCAGAAGAGGGTCATCTCTTTTGTGTGCTTTTTTTTTTTTTAAGAAATTTTATTGGGTAACAGTGTGTTTTTCCAGGACCCATCAGCTCCAAGTCAAGTAGTTGTCCTTAATATAGTTATGGAGGGCACAGATCCTTGGCCCATGTGGGAATCGAATGGACAACCTTGGTGTTATGAGCCTGTGCTCTAAGCACCTGAGCTAACCGGCTACCCCTTTTTTGGTGGGGTTTTTTTTGAAGGGAGGAAATCTTTCCCATGTATTCTCACAGAACTCTCTCCCCTTTCAAAGCCTTTGCATGTGCTACTTCTTCACTGATGCCCTCTCCCATACATACCTTTGGCCCAAGCTGAGAGTCATAAGCCTGCCTTTAATCAAATCACTGACAAAAGGAAATAGGATCGCCATAGTTGGCTTGGCCAGTCATACGGGAAATAGAGTCCTTTTTCGTGATGGATGGCTAGCTGAACAAAATTAGGATTTTGTGAGCAGAGAAGGGGTGGGATGCTTGTTGCATAGGCAACGAACAGTGTCTGTTACAGCAGACAAGAGTGTTTAACTCTTACTGTGTGAACTTGTTCAAGTCACATAACTCCTAGAGCACTCATTTCTTCATCTGTAAAATGAGAATAGGATTATCTGATTTGTTGAATGGTTATAAAATTAAATGACATGTGAAGTCTTTGGTGCTTAGTAAATGACAGCTATTTATTATAGTTGTATATAATCACTGCCAGAGTACTTGGGCAGCAGGCTGAGGTCTCTAACAAAGGTTCCTGGGGTTGACCTCAGCCTGAAAGAATCAAAAGCATGAGCCCTAGAAACAGGTTCAGAGTTAATGTTCTATAGTTGTGATTGTGTGTATTAATTTGCCCAACCCTAATCCTTCAAGAACAGTTGCCCATACCCAGTAGTTCTCCTTTTGTTTTTGTGGGGGAAGCATTGTGGGAGGGAGTTCTCAATAATATTTGTTTAAATGATAATATTTTTCAGTTCTAAAATTTCCATTTGGTTCTTTATATCGTCTGTTTCTTTGCTGAGACTGTCTACATTTCCATTTGTTTCAAGCATGTTCATAATTGTTCCCTAGAGCATTTGCATGATGGCTGTAAAATCCTTGTCAGGGAATTCCAACATCGTGTCATGTCAGTGTTGGTGTTTGTTGATTGTCTCTCCACAATCAAAATCTCAAAAGGCTAAGATTTTCCTGATTCTTGGTAAGACAAGTGATTTTCTACTATATCCTGTAAATTTGGGAATTTGTACATTCTCACCTTATGAGAATGTGGACCTTATTTATCTTGTTTTAGCAGGCCTCCGCTGACACCATGCTAATGAGGAAACCGGGGCTCCACCCCTTTGGCATTGGGTGGGGTAGAGGTCTGGCTCCCATTAGCTTTACTGACAGGGGATAGGGACCTGCAGACTCTGTGTGGAGTACAGCACAAATGGGCTGCCTGCCTTCCCCTTCCTGCTCTCCTTGGAGCTTCTTCATCTCTGCCTGTTGGTGGTCCTGGGTTTCAGGCTCTTCCAGGACTCAGAATTGTTGGCAAATTCTTGAAGGTCAAGTACTACTGCATACATGACAGGTGGAGCCCAGTTTTCTTCTTTGTGGGCTCACAGGAATGATTGGATGAGGACAGTTTGGCATTTGTATGCCTCTATGAAGTCATGGTTTCCCATTGTATGAGTGCACCTTAAACGAGCTGCAAACAGTTTGTCATAAGGAGGTTCTAAACTTGGTTGACACTTCTTTTCTGGAGAGGCCAACTGAAGCCATCGGTTTTCACCATGAAGGTGCTTGAAAGACACCAGCTCCTCACAGGAAGCCCCATCTCTGGTGTAATTGCTTCATAGACCCGCTGCAGGTACTGGTTTATAGTGATGTGTACCCATCACCAGGTCAGTAGTTCTCCTTTTGTGTCAGGAGATTCAGTAAGAAAATGATTCCTGCTCAATGGCCCACTGCCCTGGTGTTCTGGCCCCTAGAGGGCATTAGAGGCAATCTTGCCTCCCCTGCTGAAGGATTAGATGGCATAAGACCAACAACTCATACACCAAGAGTAGGTCTCCTTTCTTGGCCTTGGAGTCCTCAGATTAGGATGAGAGCTTGATGGGTGGGAACCATCTTCTGCTTCCTTTGCTCCTCCACAGCACCTAGGACTACAGCTGTGTCTGATCGGGTTCCCATCCCAGCTCTACCACTTACACTGGTAGAACTTACAGTAGTGTGACCTTAGGCAAAGCTCTTTACCTCTTTGAATATCATTTTCCTCACCTGTAAAATAAGGGTGATAATACCATATCCATTTTATAAAGTTATGGTAAAGATTAAATTAGATGGTGGCTATTCATCATGCTTGTCAAATTGAGTGAGATTTGATAAATGGTGCCTGAATTCTTATAAGTATTCAATAATTATTTGTGATTGATTATAAAGGGTGAATCCCTGCACCTACACACTTGAAACACTTGAAATAGTGATGATTAACATAGGTCCAGTGCTTACACTTTTACAGACTAAGTTTTCCCTGGAGAGATAGAAGTTAGCCTTATCCTAATTTTTACACGTGATGATACTGAAGCTCAGAGAACAAGAACTTGGTCTGGGCCACACAGCAAGATAGTCGCAGAGCAGTGATTTGAACCCATGTATCTCTGATACCAAAGCCCCATAGTCTTCTACTGACTCATTTTTCTCTCTTAATCTCTCATTTAAGCCCCTCTCTGGAGGCAGAGATCCTCTGACCACACCTTCCACATCCCTGCACTGTGGTCTTGCTAGCCTTGAAGCTCCTAGCGCATTTGCTTGAGCCTCTCTCATTGGTTCACACTTTTGAGTACATCCAGTTAGCCAGGCCATAAACCTGGACTCACCCTTGATCCTTCCCTTCCCTGCATTCCTCATGTCTAATAGGTTGCTAAGGTCTGTCAGTTCTACCTTTTTGATAACCCTCAAATTGTTTCATGCTTCCCTCTTCCCACTACCACCACCCTATTTCAGGCTTCCAACAATCTCCTGCCTGGAGTGATGCAGCAGCTTCTTAACTGCTCTCTCTGCCCCCGTGTCATCCTCCAGAAGAACATTTCTGACAGAGAAAACTAACCATGTCACTCATACACTGAAAACTATTCCAGAGCAGATGGTGCTGCTCACCTGTGCAGCTTCATCGTTCATCATCTTCCCCTCCGTTTCTGGTCACTGGTCACATGGTCAATGGTGAATGACCTGCCGTTTCTCAGCAGACCACACTGTCTCTAATCTCCAAGCTGTTGCATGTGCTACTTCCTCTTCCAGGATTAATGCCAACCCCGCTCCCATTCTTGACTGGAAAATCCCCCCTCATCCTTCCAGATGAGGTTCAGGAAAGTATTCTCTTTCTCCACCTCCTACCCACAGCTCAAGTGGTCCTGAAGCACCATGCAATTATTTTTATCATTGCATTGATCTGCCTGGATTATACCTTTTACGTCTTTGTCTTTACCATTAGATTGTAAGACCACGAGTTGAGAGCAGGGTCCCCCAAATTATTCATTGTTCCACCCTCAGATGAGTAGTGTTGAAGTGTTAACAGTGTATTGAAGTCTTATCAGCAAAGGGAACGATGCCATTTCCAATGAAGTTGCCATGGGTGTTGTGTGGAGCCCCAAATCGCACCACAAAACCATTCACCCTCCTCCCTCTTCCCCCCAGTATCCCAGCCACAACAAAATAGCACGATGACTTACTTCCTTGGGATACTCCCAGCAGTTGGAGCATTTCAATAAACCAACAATAAAAGTGGGAGAGGGAAATGTAGGCCCCTCAGAAGAGAAAGATTGGAATTGGAGTTGGTAAAAGGCTGTGAATGCTTTCAAAGCTGGTAATGATTGGGAATTTTGTGTTTCCACATAGACCTTGCCTGCCTCCAGAATACTAACAGGGAGGGACGGACATAGAGTCAAAGTGATTTGGAGGTGATAGGAGACTTGGATTAATTTGATTGAGAAAGGGCTTTGAATTTTTATATTCTGTCTTTAAACATAGGGGTCTTGAATGGTATTGGGGGGTACAGGTACCTTTATGCACATGTGTGTTCTCTCTCAATCTGTCGCTCTCTCTCTCTCTCCACACACACACACACACACACACACACGCATGCATGCACGCACACACGCATGCACGCGCGCGTGCACACACACACGCACGCATGCACACACTTCTGTATGCAAGCACTGATTATTTTTTAAAAACTTGATTACACTCTCATGCTTCCCCAAGAAAGGAGACAGGTAGAAAAGAGACCTATAATCTTTTTTTTCCCCCTGGAACTCAGAAGGATTTAGGCATTCCAGAGTCTCCTATTTGTCTGAATCAAACCAAATGTCTCCATTCCAAGTCTCAGGGTCCCATTCTTTCCCATTCATGCCCTAACTTTCATCTAAGAACCCTGGGGAAACTGTGAATTCTACCAACATTATAATCCTGCAGCCACAGGATCAAAGTTTGGGTCTGAATTTCAATTATATTAGTCCTGCAGCTATAATAAGTAAAAAAATATTTTAGAGCCATAGCAGAAGCTCTCAGCTTCGCTGCTTGTGCCTAGAACTTAGTTTAGATCTCTGAGCTTGTAATTTTCTTTTAACAAACCCTCTAGTACAGTCAAAAGCAGTCAACCCATCTCAAAATCCTTGTAGTCACAATTCCTACCATAAAAGCCTATCTCAGCAGGAATCTGGTCTCCCAAAGACTTGCCTTCAATAGGCACTTCATCCCAGGTATTCACAGGTGATAGTTTAAGTAACTCTTTTGCTGTTGCATGCCCTGGACTAGTAGTTATTGGGAGAGGCAATCCACCAGGGGCCCCAAGTGTCCCAGTACGTCCTTGTTGAATGTGTCGAACTGCAAGGCCTAACCATGCTCTTACCTTGAATCATTTCTGTATCTAGTCACAAAGGCAATTTAAGTAGGTCAAGGTGACCACAATGTGACTACTATACAACTAATCACTCCTCAGGGGAAAGAGACTGGCTTGTTGTCTGCTTGCTATAAGAGGTTCTGAGCCCCTGGCCCAGGGTTCCTCAGTGACAGCGTAACCTCATTGCATGTGTAGACACCATCTTGGCCCATTGCATTGCCCCATGGGGCTGTAGGGCAAGAAAACCAGCTGTACCACGCTATTGCTCCTGCTGTTTGCAGTGCTATGAAATAAACCGTCTTTCTCTGATCCACTTAGTCTTGCTGTTTACTTTCAGCACCTATGGAGTGTGGCAAGCCAACTTGGAGTCCTGTTACTCTGTGCCATCTTCCATGAGGTTGGAGTTGTTCCATGACACAGTATCCCATTTTCCACTGGCAATGAGGTCATTGCAAGCCCAATCAGGTCATATAACAATCCCAGATTCCCATCTCTGTGGGGCGGTTTCCCATGACCACTTTCCATATAACTACTATTGGGTTGTCGGAAAAGTCATGACATATTTTTTCTTTGTTTTTTATTGCAAAAATGCATCATGACTTTTCCGACAACCCAATATGTCAACCAGTGTCCTGTCGGAAACACAAATCATTCTAGATCTGTGCTGTGTAGTACAGTAGTCATTAACCACATGTGATTATTCACATTTCAATTATTACAATTAAACAAAATTAAAAATTCAGTTCCTTTGTCACACTAGCCACATTTCAAGAGCTCAGTAGCCACGTATGGCTGGTAGATACTATATTGGTCAGCACAGTTAAGCCATTTCTATTATCCGAAAACATTCTGTGGGACAGCACTACTTTAGATCATTTCAAGCAGAAAGCGATTTAAACTAGGAAATTGTCTACAGAGATGTTGTGCACATGGGAGAAGCCCAAGGAAGAAAGGCTTAGAAGGGTTAGAAGAGAAAAAGGGAGATCAGGTGCTGCCACCACTGGGTGAAGCCAGACCACAGCAGGCACTGCTCTATTAGGGTGCTGCTGCTGAGGAGGAACCCAAGAGCCTGTGCTTGGTGGTGGTGTGGTGGTGGTGGTGGTGGTGGTGGTGGTGGTGGTGCTGCTGCTGCTGCTGCTGCTTTTGCTGCTGCTGCTACTGGACAAAAAGCAGGACAAAACAATGGCTTCTGCCCTCCGCATGTTTTTCACTCTCCTGCCAACACCACCCATCTGGCAAAGGAGTCTACAAGAATAGAATTTGCAAGTTGCCCTACTTCCTCTAATACCAAAGAGAGCAAAAGAGAGTGGGAATGTATCTTATAACAAACAACTGCAGAATAGGGATTTGATATATAATAATAGTACTAGGAAGTGCCAAGGCTCCCACCCTGCAGCTTACTTCCATTCCCTTATTTCTAGCAATTGTCCCCTGCCTTATATGTTCCAGCCACATGGAATTGCTTTCAATTCTGCTCTAAAGTCTTACGATATTGCTCCTTCTTAGATCTGGCATATACTGTTCTCTCTGCTTGGAACACTCTTTTCTTTGCTCTTCACATAGCTGGCTAGTCTCATCCTTCAGATATCAGGTCAGATGTCACCTCCTC
Organism: Hipposideros armiger; assembly: GCF_001890085.2. Classification (NCBI taxonomy): domain Eukaryota; kingdom Metazoa; phylum Chordata; class Mammalia; order Chiroptera; family Hipposideridae; genus Hipposideros; species Hipposideros armiger. The sequence goes on along the minus strand of NW_017731482.1, from coordinate 3,426,992 downwards.
AGAGAGACCTTCTGTGTGGCCTTGCCAACCTGCCTAAAATAGCCTCATCACTGCCCCCGCTCTCCTCCCCGACCCCCATCTCCCACTTCCCACCCTGGACATTTTCCATCATGCCACCCTTTTTATCTTATAGGCCTTATATCTATTGAAAATTATCTTCTGTGTTTATTTTCTGTCTCCCTTCACTAGACCGTAAGCACCAGGAAGGCAGGAGCCTTGTCTATGTTGCCCAGTACTGTGTTCTCAGCATTTGGAACAGTACCTGGCAATTAAGAGGCACTCTTAAGAGTAAATATATGCTGTCTAAATGAATAATTATTTTATTTTATTTTATTCAGGAACAGCCATGGTCATTGGTTACACACTGCTTTCATACTACAATGGCATAGTTGACTCTTTTAAGGAGGGCACAGCTCACAGTGGCCCATGCAGGGATCCAACTAGCAACCTTGGTGTTATCATCATGATGCTCTAACCAACTGAGCTAACCAGTCACCCCTAAATGAATAATTTCTATCCATTGTTTAGGTCTGAAATATTTCCTGTCTCTCTAGCTGGGTGAGCTGTTTCTACTGTGGGTTCCCATAGAACCTATACTTCTTCCATTGTAACACATAAAACAACTGTAATTACTTATAGCTGATCCCTTGCTAAACTATAAACCCAGCAAAAACAGAGATATGTCTATCTTGTTCACAGTTGAGTCGCCAGTGCCTAGCACAGTGCCTACGATATAGCTGGACATGAAAAATTACCTGATGGATTTGGTCATCACATGGTTTACCAAATAATTTGGAAGAAGATTCAGTGATGGGCATAAGCAACAGAAAACAAGGCAATTCTTAACTCAAGGAAAAACTAAACTCTTACCAAGAATAGAAATCTAATCACAAAGCCCTACACAGCTTGGCTGTGAATAATATTTACATAGTCACAATCAGGGTCAACAGGATGGTATCTGTTCTATTAGACTGTATTAGTTGTTAAAATGTTGAAATTATTCTATGCTGCTTAGTAAATAGTAGCTACCCCAAGTTCCCTGAGTACAACTGCTCCAGCTGCCCCTGCTCCCTTTCTTAGAATTCCCGGCACTTTCCCAGGATCCAATAATACCTGGCATAGCCAGGGGCTCCAGGATCTTGCTCAAGAAGCCAGCATCTGTTTGGATCAGTGAGTGCCTGTGCCAATCAACAGCATCCAGCCCCTCCTGGGCATAGCCAGAGGCTTTTCTAGAGCTTTTTCTAGAGGCTTACCTCTGCCCTGCTTGCTACACTCGCTTGGGCCCACAGCGACCTGCATGGGAACCATCAGGAACTGTTCTGGTGCCCACCAGCCTGCCAGCCAAGGCCCACCTGTCCCACCTCCTACACATCAGCCCCGGTCCCTCAGTGTTCCAGCAGGCTCAGACCTCACCAGGAAGGACAGCAGTGCTGGAGGGGAGGCGGGCATCTAAGAGGGCAAAATATTTTTAATAGTACTCCTGGTCATAACAGGTAAAATTACAGAATGATTTAACCAAAACTTGTGGTATAATTATATTGAAGGATGGGGCGGGGAAGTGGTGTTAGAGCAATCTTCCATTGTTCAGTCAGTAGACAATTTCTGACCTTAAAAATCAAGAACAATAGGGGAGCTTTTGAGATCTTGCTCCTTGGTATATGTTGTCAGTTTGGTTCAAATGAACTCTTATAAAAATTCAAAAAAAAAAACCAAAAACAACAGTATAGGTATATTATTTTGATATAAGAAGTAAATACCAAAAGAAGCAATTGAAAGAGTTGAAAGTGGCTAGTTGCCTCTGAGGAGCAAGGCTTGAGGTGGGAACAGGTGAAACAGGAATTTATTGTTATTTATTAAAAGCCTTAGAGAAAAATTTGACTTTTGAACCATGTACATATTACTCCTTTTCTTTTTTAGGAGGTTATTGCAGGAATCTCGATGCAATATGATGGCCAATGGTGATGGTAATGAATCAGAGATAAGTGGATTCGAGAATATTCGGGCTGTGAATTGATATAACTTGGTAATTTCATGATGCAAAGAGGGAGGGAGGGTGAGAGGGTAGAGAATCGCAAAGATTTGGGTGTGTAGTTGGATCAAGGGATGACTGTTTCTGTATGGGCGCTTGGATACCAAGGGTCCCTTCAGGCACCACACATGGCAAGAGTGACTAACTCTGCTTGGGAGAACCGGACAAGTTCTAAGAGAAACAGCATCTGAGCTGGGTCTTGAAAAGAGTATATAAGTTCCAAGTTTCACAAAGGGTGAGCTCTAAGGTGTGTTAAGGGGAGGATATTTTCCCACAAGGGTGATGGAAAATAACAGGAAGTACAAAGGCACAAAACATGGGAGCATCATTTTGAGGGGGAAATAGTGAATTGTCCCATGCAGTTACATTGTGGGAGGTATATTGGGAGAAAATGGCAGCAAACAAAGCAGGTACAAGAGATTGCGGCCAGAGCCCAAGAGCCTGTAATGTAGTCCAAGTGGTCCTCTCCCTCAAGCTGGTGGCAGAATAGCAGGTACAAACCTCTGAAAGAACAATTGGAAATACACATCAGAAGCCATTAAAATGTTTCTGACCTCTGTCTTAGTGATCCTGTTTCTGGGATTATTCCTAAGGAAATGTTTTATTTAAAGGTGAAGTGAGAAATATACATTAAGGTATTTATTATATCATTATTGGAAATAGTGAAAAACTGGAAAATGAAATACAAATTCAAAAACCAACATTTGGGGCCAGCCAAGTGGCTCAGTTGGTTAAGACCACGAGCTCTGAGCAACAGCGTCACCGATTTGATTCCCACATGGGCCAGCGAGCTGCGCCCAAGCTGAGCTGCCGCTGAGCTGCCAACAGTGGCAGGATGGCTCAGCTGGTGAGAGCATGTGCTCCTAACAACAAGATTGCCAGTTCGACTCCTGAATGGGATGGTGGGCTATGCCCACCCACAACTAAGATTGAACATGGCACCTAGGGCTGAGCAGCCTCAAGCTGCCGCTGGGCAGCCGGATGGTGACTGGATTTGGAGCTGAGCTAGCTGCGCCCTCCACTGTCACCTTGTAGCTGCCGATTCAAATGCTCCCACACACTGATCCTTTGAAGTCATAAGGGAAAGGGAGTGTCTCAGAATAATCTTGGTAAAGCTTCCTTATCTGATGATCTGGGAATGCTGAGTCCATCCATAGGGATCGTATGTATGTGTGAAAACACAACTTGTGTTTGAACACAATGAGTTTTGATGAAGCAGTTGCCAGATACATGAATCAACTAACTGGGATGAGATATCCAAATTTACTTTGTGGCAGTGGGGAATAAAAGCTTTGCACCCGCCAGATTCGGGGCTCACTCCACAGAGGCTTGAGACCCCTGGCCTGCAGAAACTCAATACTTGGCTCTTGTATTTCTTAACACTTTGCCGCCCCTCCTTGGGCTCCCCAGCCCCCGTCGTGCAGGAACGCAACCCTCCACAACTAAGATTAAAGGGCAACAACTTGGCTGTTCCCCTTCCCCAATGCCCCAACAAAAATCTTTAAAAAACAAACAAACAAACAAAAAAACCCCCAACATTTGCATCAGAGGAGAATACTTAAGTAAAAGATGGTGCATTCATCCAATGAATAATAAATATGCAGACTGGTGTGCCTGTCAGAAGTTAAGTGGGCTCACCCAGGAGGCCTGCTGGGCCCAGGAGAGAGGAGAAGGTCCAATGTGGGCAAGAAAGGAAAAGTGGATGCAGAGTGGATCCTAGGCTGGGCCCAGCAAGGGCATGGGAAGGGGAGCTACCATGTATTTATTGGACATTTCCCTTTTGGTATCTGATTTAATCCTCACAGCAATCCCATGTGGGTAGTACTAATACCACCCCCATTTTACAGACAAGGAAGTACCTGAGGCTCCAAGAGATGGAGTGGTTTGCCCAGGGCCATCTACCTTCGAAATAGGGGAGCTGAGATTCCAACCCAAGTCTGTGTGAGGGCACAGCAGTCGGTGCTTTTCCTCTGCACCATGATGCCAATTGTCAATGGCAACCATGTTATCTATGAGGCGCCACTTTTATGTGGCCCTGGCATCTTTCTTCAGTCTTGGGGAAGCAGGCATGTCTGTGTGGATACCAGGGGTTAGCAGTTAATAGCAAAATAGCAAAATCTGCATGGTACAATGCTCAACAATAAAAATAGAATATATAATTGTATCCATGATCAAAGCGGCCAAAAAAAATTATGCTCACAGTCAATAGCAGGAAGGGGCAAGGAGAAATGGAAATAGACAATGTGTGAGTGGGTGCTCTCTTTCCTCTTTCTCTTATTTTTTGGGGGTTTCTGTTTTTTTTTCACTGCATTATTTGCACAAGAAAGAACAATTTATAATGGAAAGACTGAGAAAATATGATCCCCACGGGCTCACGGCTATGCCTTGAGTACAGCTGCAGCTCGCAGCCTTCCAAAGCCATTCTGACAGCAGTGCTCATAAAGAAGGGGGCTTCTTCTGGCCAAAGGATGGAGGGAAGGAGAGAAATGTAGCAGGTCTTTGTCATCATGCTCCAGATGTTGGTGTCATCGCTACATTCGTGTGAAGCTCTGACCTGGCTGGAGAGGTGTAGCTGTGACCTGCCCTTCCCAGCCCAGGCTGTTTTGCATCTGATGGTTGTTGACTGTTCTCTGCTCATTCATTGTTGGCTCTCCTGCTTGGGGCTTGGGTTCAGCCTTGCTAGAGGAAGAGCTAGTATGGGATTCTCTTTGATTGAGGGACAGAGGCCAAGGTGACCCCATCAGCAAAGAGAAGAGTGAAATAGCAACATCCATGCCTGGGTTTCAGAGCTGGAGCCCGCGATTTTTTCTTTGTTCACGCTCACGCACCATACCTCACTTGATTTTACACTCTATCAGTGGTTCTCAACCTTCCTAATGCTGCAACCCCTTAATACAGTTCCTCATGTTGTGGTGACCCCCAACCATAAAATTATTTTCGTTGCTACTCTATAACTGTCACTTTGCTACTGTTATGAATCGTAATGTAAATATCTTCTTGTTTTCCAATGGTCTTAGGCAACCCCTGTGAAAGGGTTGTTCGACCCCCAAAGGGGTCGCGACCCACAAGTTGAGAACTGCTGCCTAGATGATCATTCCTTTCAGGGTTCCATGCATTTGTCCATGCTGCTCCCTCACTCTAGAACGCTCTTTCTCGTGCTTCCAGACAGCGCTAAACCCTGCCCATTCTTTAATACCACTTTCTTGAGGAAACTTACTAATCTCCTCTGGCTCCCACAGTACTTGATTTGTATCTTTCTTATGGCAGTGTATTTTCCTGCAGTATGTTATAGTTATTTATGCCCATATCTGTTTCTGTTTCTTTCACTAACTGGTGAGCTTCTCAAGGTGGCCAGGGAACATGTCTTTTACAACTCTGATTCCCCACACAGTGTGCCCAACGTCTGGCCTGGGGTAGGCGCTCAATCAGTGTGTGGAATGACATTAAATTACAATGGCTGAGTTCCTCCTCTTTCTGTGTCATGGACTCTCTGGAAAAGCTGTTAAGATTGTAGGCAGATGACCAACTAGTTTTATGTCATTTCTTTCCTGCACATTTTGAAGGGGCAGGAAGAGGAAGAGAGTTAAATCTAGCTGTGGATCCATATTCCAGAGATTTTGGCCAGGGGTCCGTAAAGGGTGTAATAATATGAATAATAACTAACATGTGCAGAGACTCTTACACTTTCACACACATTAACTCTGCTGGGTCTCACAAGGCCTCTAGGAAGCAGGCTGGGTGGGCAGTAGTACTTGGCTTGTCCCAATGTTACAGTCGAGGAAACCAAGGCTCAGAAAAATGAAGTGATTTGCTCAAGATTACATCAACTCTAAGTAGAGCTGGGACTCAAACCCAGATCTGTGGACTCCAAATCCCATGCTTTGGGGATTGCAGAGGTGACAAGAACACATGCTCTCCCTTCCCTTAATAAACTTTTGCAGAACGAAGGAAGGAAATTTATGGTTTAACCCTTGATAAGTTGTACTTGCCTCAGGCCCCACATGTTACTCCCGGGGGTGTCTATCTGCTGCTCATTTCAGGGTTGAACTCTTCAAGGATAGGGACCATCCTTTCTCCTTTATTTCCCTCCTCAAAGTTGAGGTGTCTAGCAAGCCCCACACTTTTGCTGGATCTTGGTTTCCATGTCTGTGAAATGAGGAGGCCAAGCTAGAAGTTTAAATTGGGTCACATTCCCGCCAGCACCCAGCACAGAGGCTGGACCACATTTTCCATTGCCCTCCCAGTGGACGACTCCCAGCTCCAACACTAGAGGCCTCCAGGACTCCAGCTGACATGATGGAGTGTATACCATGCACGTTGCAGCCTCTTCCCAGGCTGGTTGCGGAAACTGAGCCTCCTCCAGACAGCAGGGCTGCTCCACTCACACGGATCAGGTTGGGAGCCTCATTAGTCATGTCAGATGACATAGTTAACACTTGGGGCTTGCACAGCCAGTTCATCAAAAGCTCCTATGTGCCTGGCTCCACGGCTGCAGCTGAGGAACTACTGTATGTGGAGCAGGCAGCACATCAGAGGGGGCAGCGCCAGAGTGCTTCCAAATTGGTTTTGATGAATTGCATAGACATGTCTTTAATTGGTGCCAGGGTAGCGGCCAGAGAACTTATGGGAAAGCAGGATGTTATGCTTTCATTCCCTGAAGTCCCATAAAGCATGAAAGATGAGGAACAGGATCACTGCTCGTTGAAAATTTATCGACCATGCAGACCCAGAAAACACAAATAACTATCTGAATCGAAACCTAACCTCATTTTCCCAACTCTTTGGAAGCCATGCATGTTCCCCTCTGTGCCCTGGTCTCCAGCCTGCTGAGATGTATAAGTGAGCAAAAGGTGTAATTTCTAAGAAGTGAGCGCCTTACTGTGGAGACTGCACACTCAGCTTTCCCAAATGGGTGCGGCGGTATCTGGGAAGGCCCCTCCCCTCAGACACATCTCTCCCTCCAGCGCATCCCCCTCCCGTGAACTGATACCAGAGGCTGGTTCACTTTGGGTGAAGCATTCATTTAGACATTCATACTTTCTTGTCCACCCCTTGGAGATTTAAGACACATGTATTGAGTGTGTACAAATAGAAAGCACTGTTCTGGTATCATGGGGAATACAGAACGGAGTCAAGTACAGACCCATCCCTCTGGGAATGGCTATCTAGAAGAAAAGAAGACAGTTCCACAGATGAACTAATGGATGATGGATGCATCGCCTAGCATTGGGATTTGGCATCATGAGAATTTGGGTTCAAATCTCAGCTCTGATTCTTATTACTGAGCCACCGCAGAAGTCACTTTGATTCTCCGAGCTTTACCTACAGACTAGGATAATGATACTTACTGCACAGGGCAGTCCTGAGGCTGTAAGAGTTAGCAGAGTTACAAGTACCCCACACGGGACCTAGCACTGATCAAGAAATGGTTGCTAATTCTGAATCAGCGTCACCAGGGAGGCTCCCATTGAGTGCTATGTGAGTTCATATATTCAAGGAACAAAAGTTTATCAGGCACAGACTCTGTGCCAGGCTCTGTGCCTTAGGAGCATGAGGGATGGAGATAGGAAGCTTTGCCCTGAGGTCCATTAAGGAGTAGCAATGCTATAGTATGATAATAATAGCAAATTGTTACAAGTGTGCTGACCGAAACCTACTCAAAGGCAATGCAGAGGGGGAGAGACAGTGGTCACTTTTACCTGGAGAAATCAGGAGAGATTTGCCCGAAGGGAAGGTGCTTGAGCCAAGTCCTAAAACACGAGAAAATGTTCATTTGCAGATAAAGCAAGAAAGCGTGTTCCATGCATAACACCATTTTCCTTCTTTTTGTTCCTAGAGCGAGCAAAGGTTATCTCCTAGGGTCTTGGAATCAGCTGCTCTCTTTGTATGGCAAGTTCTTGCCCTGGATTTTTCCAAAGCTCACTCCTTGACATTTATAACCTGATCATTTCTTATTTGTTCCTTGGTTTCTTGTGTGTCTCCTCCACTAGTATGACAGGCCCATGAGAACACGAGACCTTGGCTGTCTTTTTCTCCCCACTATTACATCATCTAGAACAGTGGGTCTCAACCTTCCTAATGCCGCGACCCCTTAATACAGTTCCTCATGTTGTGGTGACCCCCAACCATAAAATTATTTTCGTTGCTACTCTATAACTGTAATTTTGCTACTGTTATGAATCATAATGTAAATATCTGATATGCAGGATGTATTTTCATTGTTATAAATTGAACATAATTAAAGCATAATGATTAATCACAAAAACAATATGTAATTATATATTGTGAAATATTTATTTCTAATTACAAATAAATGAAATTTTGTCTTGAAGCATGGAGACGGATAGAGGAGCAGTGTCTCGGTTCCTAAGACCATCGAAAATATGTGTTTTCCGATGGTCTTAGGTGACCCCTGTGAAAGGGTCATTTGACCCCCAAAGGGGTCGCGACCCGCAGGTTGAGAACCGCTGATCCAGAACATGGCAAGGCGTAGTGTAGGTGTTCAATATATGTTGCATGAATGAATGAATGAATAAATAAAATAAATAAACAAACAAATAAATAAATAAAAACAGGAGGCACGGGGGCATGCTTCAATCAAAGAACTATAACCCCACTGCCTGGTACACAGAGGGCACTGAATTTTTTTTCTCATAAAATTGGACAATGAGGAATGCCTGACGCATAGGTCAGAGGAGTTGAGCTGTAGGGGTCATAGAAGAGGTGGCCTCTGAGCTGCACCCTGAAGGCAGCGAAGAATGACCATGTGATAAGGACATTAAGGAGGGGGTCAGGATTAAATCAGATCACTTCTAAATCCTTTCCAAACCTGAGCTTCTCAGGATTTCTCTCAAACAAATCATGTCTTCCCACCCATCCTGGTCCCCTTACTCACACCCCTCTTTTCCACTCCACCCTGTCTGGAGGCTGTAAGGACATCTGACACGCCATTTCCTGCCCGTGTAAATCATGGCCTGTTGTGTGATGTCCATTCTCGGGTTTTACCATCCCCCTGGTGGAGATAGCCCCATAGCTCACAGTGGAGGCTCCAGGCAAAGCCAGCCTTTCCACAGGATGGCAAATAAGGGGGAATTGTTTACCCACCAGCACCTTTCTGGCCCTGCTCCCAGATAATTTTATGTCCTCTGGTCTTGGATCTGCTCCTTAGCTGATGCATCTCACTTCACTTGCTGGAGCACTGATGTGTGACTGTTTAACTGCTGCTGCTTCCTGTCCCAGGGATCCTGGGCTTTGGGGAGCATGGGAAAGAGAAAAGAAAGAGAGCTTTATATGAGGTAAACTCTGACAGTAATAACAAAGGCTCAAAACTAACTTCCACTTGCACAGTGCTTAACAATTTACAAAGTCATATAGAACTCCTATTCATCCTTTAAGATCCTGCATAAATGTTGCCTCTTCACCAACCTTCAACTCTCCCAGGAAGAGCTATCTTTTCCTCCACACTTTGTAAAACCTCCGCTAGAGCCCTTATTACCTTTTAATAAATTTATTTGCGTAAGTGTCTCACTTCTTCCATTAAACCAACAGCTTCTTGGGGGCAGATCTCTTCTCTTCCAGTAAAACATGTTTCTTTCTTTCTTAAAAAGTAATTTCATTACATGTATTTTTCTAATTATAAAAGTAATATTTATAGTTACTGTAATAAAAAATTGGATGAAGTATAATGAAGAAAAATTTAAATCACCTATAATTTCATTACCCAGATAAAGTGAGTGATAACATTTTGAGTCCATCTTGGGCTTTTTTTTAGCATATGGAAAATGAAAATGGAACAATATAATGCATGTAGTTTTTACAGTCTGATTTTATCACCTAATCTATTGTGAACAACTTCAAACATCATTAACAATTCTTCAAAAACACCATTTTAAATGACTGTATTATTTCATTTAATTGTGAGACTTGGGTTATTTACTTCTTTTTACTATTTTACAAATAAAATGAGTAGCTGTATACATAAATCTTTGCCCGCCTCTTTGACTATTTCCCTAAGAAAGATTGGAATTTCAATCCCAAGACTGGAATTTCTAGGTCAACTGATTTAAACTCTGTAAAGGTTTTTGACGCTCACTGCCAAATTGCCCTTAAAAAGTGATACCAATTTACAGCTCCGCCAAAGCATGAGTGGGCCCATCTCACAGTGTCCTGCCCTGCATTAAATATTATCCCATTGATATCTTTACCAAGTCCAGTGTTCTTTTCACAATGCCTCTCAAGGTGAGTCATTTTTCTTAATCAGAAGAAAGCATACAACCAAACTTACAGTTGTCTTCTTCCAAGATATCGACCTGAGAGGATATATTTATTTCAACAGTACTTCTGCTACTTTAAACATTTCTAAAATTTTGATTTGAAAATTGCCTGCAGAGCATTCAACCCATTCTTTTGCATCTAAATTACAATACAATTCTGTCTTTGGGGAATGATTTTTTTTTATTTTTGGCAACAGTCAAAAGCCATTTGGAACTCATGGTAAATGAGATGAGCTGCAGCTGGGTTTGGGGTAAGAAATGAGGTGTAATTTTACAGTGATGGGATTGAGGTCTTTTCATGACTTGCAAAGAAAAGTCCCACAGGAGTTCTGGGCAGTTGTGGTATCATCAGAACAAGTGCCAAGTCTCCCAGCGTGACCATTCCAGTGACTACACTCAGGTGGAGGCATGAGTCTAGCACATGTAATTATGGAAGCTCTTCTCATGACTTCATCGTTACTCTGTGTATAGCCCCAGGGACAGGTGTCAGCTTATTTCAGAGTTGATCCCTTTCCACCTTCTCTCTTCATCAAGCCCACTTGGGTCTGATGTGATTCCACAACTAAGGCCTAAGAGAGCCAGTTTAAGGGGAGGGTGGGGCATGGCGTGGCAATGGAAAGAGCCCTCAGACTGCAGTCAAAAAGAGCTGGGTCTGAGGCCTGGCTTTGCCTTTTAACAGCTGTGTGTGAGGCCTCCTTTGTAGAGCATCCTACTCCACAGGATTGTCAGGAGAAATGGAGAACACATATAACCACACACAGATACACACACACACACACACACATAGGCACACACACACAGGCACATAAAATAGCTAACGTGTGTTGAGCACTTACTCTGTGCTAAGTATTATGCTTTATATGCATGTGTCAGACTCCACTGGTTGGCCACCCAGAAGCCATTTCTCCCTTGCTGCCTTCCAGCACAGCTCCCTTGTAATTAGGGTGACCGGGTAGCCCAGTTCTAGCCAATGAGATTTAGGTATAACTCTGCTGGGAGTTACTGGGAGAGCTCTTGCTTTCCTGATGAAACAGGACTGCTTAGTCTGAACTGTCCTCCCACCCTGGCCTTGTCCTGCCTTGAACTTGGATGTGATCACTGGGCATCACAGCCATCCTTTAATCAAGATGGAAAGGACAAAGGGGCATATCTGGAATTCTTGATATGTCAGAAAATAGTTACCGTATTTGCCGGCGTATAAGACGATTTTTTGGCCCTGAAAAATATGCCTCCAAGTGGGGGGTCGTCTTATACGCCAGGTACACTTCAGATAGACTGCCCATAGTGCTTGCCCCGTGCCATAGTGGCCTCCCGATGCCCTCCCACTTCATTCCACAAACCGTTCAGGCATCAGCAGCGCTGCTGGGTGTATGCTCGGCTGTTATGCGATTTTGCTGTTATGCGATTTTATCACACTCGCAAAATCGCACACAGCCGACCATATAACAAACTCTGTATTTTGAGTGGAAATGTTAGGGGGTCGTCTTATACGCCGAGTCGTCTTATACGCCGGCAAATACGGTACCTATTTGTTTAAGCCATGGTTAGTTATCATTACTTGAAGCTAAAAATATTCCAATACACATGCACACAAAGTATCCACACATAATAGATGCTCAATAAAGAATTTCTGGGGCTGGCCAAGTGGTGCGATGGTTAAAAACTGGCTTGGGATGCCAGAGGGCCTTGGTTCGGATCCCACATATGAGGGCCGGTGACACTGCCCTCTGCAGCTAAGATGCTGAACAACAGCTCAACCTGGAGCTGGGCTGCCGTGAGTCGCCGGCGACGGCGTAGGCTGCAGCCCCTGTGGCAGTGGGTTGCCATGGGCTACCGTGTGTAGCCAGCAGCCAGTGTGAGCGGCCAGCAGCCGCAGTAAGCGGCCGTCCAGAAGCCGGCGACTGATCTGCCTCACCTGGGAAGAGCACAATGATGGTGCTAACTTGGGCCAGTGAAGCAACGTCCTCCACAACTAGACTGAAGAACAAAATGACAGCAACTTGTCTGTTCCCCTTCCCCCAATTTCCCAGCGTTGTTCCCATCCCCCCAATTCCCCAATAAAATCTTAAAAAAAAAAATTTCTGTTTACACTCACATTCACATACAATTCCTCCCTCTAAAGAACTAATGATATTAATGATGGTTATCTTATATTTATGCAGCCCTTGGCAGTTTTTAAAAGATTTTAACATCCATTTTGTCATTTGACCCTCACAACTCTGTAAGGAAGGCAACTTTTATCCTGAGACTCTTTTTAATTACAAAAGGATACATAAAAAATATTTTAGAATGCTTATATGTTACAAGCGCACCTCATTAAGGTCCCTGTACTGTAAATACTTGAAATGTCTTCTTTTCCCTCAGACATGAACTGATCCCCATCAGTCCACCCACCTTTGCAGGGCACCCACTCAGGGCCAGGCTCCATGCAAGATTCACTGGGCAAGAGGTGCCTGCAGGCTAAGGAGTGAAGTAAAAAAGCCTCAGAATATGGCAGTCTCTGCTGAGATATCCCCAAGCCCCGCAAAACTTACAGGTAAATCCTGTCGTGGCCTAGGCTTCCTCCTTCTTCCAGAAGAAAATCAAAAACAATGTGCAGGACACTTGGTATGTCCTCTTCACTGGCTACTGCACAAGCGAGCTTGGGGATGCTTCTGGATGGTGCAGAAATGCCTGTTGGCTTTCACATCTTCTCAGCCAAGTGCTCCTACCAGCGGCTCTCAGGTTCAGGCTTCCACGGCTTGCTTTCTACTCCCTCGCCTTCTCTCCCAAACAGCTTTACCTAGTAGAAGGAGAACTCTTTTTCAGAGTACAGTAATACCTTGGTATGCGAGCATAATTTGTTCCAGAAACAAACTACTCGTATTGCAAGACATCGCTCGTTTACCACGTTAAAATGTATTAGAAATGTTTGCTCGTCTTGCAGAACACTCGCAAACCACATTACTCGCAATCCAAGGTTTTACTGTATTTGCTTCAGCAAAAGGCCAGGAATGAATTGTCCATAAAGGCTAACAATGGAGAAAAGCTAGAGGTACCGACTACCTTCGAGGTACCTAAATATCTTGCATGGATTTTGTAGGCAAAGACTGAACACAAAACCTATTTAAATCTTTATTGCTTTGGCAATTTAGACAACCGTTCTGAGCTTCAGTTTCTTATCTATACAATGGAGACAATAAATGTCTTTCTCACAGAGTTATTGTTTCTAATCTGGCAACTTCCAGAAACATGACCAACTATGCTAGTGCAGATGGGTCTCCCATGCCACTTCCTGCTATAGACCCAAAGAGATGCTGGATGAACTGTAACCGAAATGTTATATTTTTATTGCCAAATTTGAAAACTATAAAGAGGTATCTCCAGATGTCAGAAATGAAAAAGAAATAAAAAACAGAGTACAGGTGATATTCTTTAGCAGCACACAGGGATTTTACACTTAGCTAGAGAGCCTGAGAGATGTAGACCAGGGTTACACTGCACATTAAGGAATAGGAGATGGGACTTCAGTCCCAGCCAGGTGAGGAAGCTTGCGCTAAGCCTCCTGCATAAAATCCTAACATTGGAAGCTCTACCCCCTTCTAGGAAAAGGAGACTGGAGAAACTGGACACCAGGGTTACAGAATTTGCAAGGAAGCTTGATGTCTAAAGAGGCTATGGGTAGGGGAAAATGGCACTCATGAGAAACAGAAACCCCAACTTCTGCTAAATGCATATGGGGTTTAAATGTTCTCTACCTGTATATGTAGGCACCTACTGAGATAACGTAACATAAAAACTGGTCCAGACCATTAAAATCCTTAAGTTAGGGCTGAAGTAAGACCTATTAAAATCCTTAAGTTAGGGCTGAAGTAAATTCAACTAGCTCTATAGGGATGCCTAACAATCCAGGACTTACAGAATCCACTAGAAAAAGCAATTTTTGATAAAGATGCTCACAAAAAGTAACAGACCACATGAGGAAAGAAATGACCAAAAGGGAGAGTCAACAAACACAACCAACTACACAACCAACTAGAGAGAAGAAGGGTCAAAATAGAATTGTCTGAAAGAGACTATGAATTAGGATGATTAAGAGAAGGACTAGAAACCATAATAAAAGAACAGAATAGTATTAGGAAAAAAGGATTAGGATATTTTTAAAGGAATCATATAGAACTTCCAGAATGAAAAACGTAGTTACTGAAATAAAAAACTCAAAGGATGAGTTAAATTACATATTAGATCTAGCTGAAGAGGGAGTTAGATAGAAGAGACATTGGAGGAAATCACCCAAAATGGAGTAGAGACAGAAAGAGCTAGAAAAGAGTTTAAAGAAGGATAAAAAAAGAAAGTCAAACATATGTCTAATAGGAGTTCCAGAAAGATTTAATAGGGGGAATGGTGGAAAATCGTTTTTTTTAAATATTGTAGCTGCATTAGTCAAGGTTCTCCAGAGAAACAGAACCAACTCATGAGTATGGAAAAAAAAATCTGTATCTTATATCTATACCATATATATGTATATGTAGACATATACATATACTTACTTATTTATTATAAGGAATTGGCTCACATGGTTATGGATGCTGACAAGACCCAAGATGTGCAGTTGGCAAGCTGGAGACCTAGGAGACCCGATGGTGTACTTCCAGTCTGAGTCCAAAGGCCTGAGAACCAGGAGAGCCAATGGTGTAAATTTGTAGTCTTAAAGCCAGCAGACACAAGACCCAAGAGGAGCTGATGTTTCCACCTGAGTCTGAAGGCAGGAAACGACTGATGTCCTAGCTTGAACAGCCAGGCAGGAGAAGTTCCTTTTTATTCCTGGGAGGGTCAAACTTTTTGTTCTATTCAGGCTTGATTGAATGAGAGACACCCATATTATGGGAACAACCTGCTATACTCTGTCTACTGATTCATATGTTAATCTCATCCAAAAACATCCTCACAGAGGCCAGCTGGGTGGCGCAGTTGGATAAGAGCACGAGCTCTGAGCAACAGGGTCACTGGTTGGATTCCCACTGGTTGGGCCCGTGAGCTGCACCTGAGCTGAGCTGCCTATGGGTGGCCAGATGGCTCAGCTGGTGAGAGCGCGTGCTCTTAACAACAAGGTTGCCAGTTCAACTCCAGCATGGGATGGTGGGCTGTCCCCCCCACCCCCCCACAACTAGATTGAAAGCGGGGCTAGACTTGGAGCTGAGCGTGTACCCTCCAGAACTAAGAATGAAGGACAACAACTTGACTTGGAGCTGAGGGGTCCTGGAAAAACACAATGTTCCTCTTCTCCAATTCCCCAACACTGTTCCCTTCCCCAATTTCCCGATAAAATCTTAAAAAAAAAAATCCTGGGCCATCTGAGTGGCACATTGGTTAGGAGTTGGCTTGGGACGCCAGCTCTGAGCAGCAGGGCCCAGGTTCAGATCCCACATGAGAGCCAGTGACACTGCACCCTCTACAGCTAAGATGGTGAACAACAGCTCAACCTGGAGCTGGGCTGCCGTGAGTCGCTGGCAGCGGCATATGCTGCAGTGGGGCTGGCCGGCAGCAGGCGTGAGTTTTTTTGAGTTGCCATGAGCCACCCTGAGTGGCCGTCCACTGGTCGGCAAACGGCTGCCTCACCCGGGAAGAGCACAATGATAATACCAACATGGGCCAATGAAGTGACGCCCTCCACAACTAGACTGAAGAACAAAAGGACAGCAACTTGTCTGTTCCCCTTCTCTGATTCCCCAATGCTGTTCCCCTCCCGCAATTCCCCAATTAAAAAAAAAAGTCCTCACAGACACATCTAGGATAATGTTTGACCAAATATCTGGGAACCCCATGGCCCAGTCAAGTTGACACCTAAAATCAGCCATCACAAAGGCTGATAATATCCCAGAATTGATGAAACATACCAAGACAGTCAATAAATAATTTTATAATGAGTCATACCTCAATGAAACTGCAAAACCGCAAGTCAAAGAGAAAAATATAAAAGCCCTTAGTGAAAAGGGACAGGTTACCAAAAGGGATGTTAACTACAATAACGGCAGCCTTTTCTCATCAGCCACAATGGAAGTCAAATGACAGGAGGATAGCATCTTCACAGTGAGGGAAGAAAATAAATCTCAGGTCAGAATTCTACACACAGTTAAATTTATAAATGAGAGCTGAATTTTCAGACAAGCAAAGACAATGGGTTTACCTCACTAAAACTCTTGCTGAAAGAACTGATAAGTATACTTCAGCAAGAAGAAAATTCAACGCAGGCAGAAGTGATATGTAAGGAGTGGAATGTAGGTGAGGTGCTAGAGCCAGCTCACATCAACCCAGACAGCCGGCTATTAAAATTACAGGAATTTTATGAACTGGTTGTTAAACGTGGTCATTATTAAAAATGAAATTATATGACCTTACAATTAAATGAATTGTTTAAAAAATAAAGGTAAAAAACCCTTGCCATGCATTACTTCTTAATTATTTTACTTTAATTTTGCTATTATTTATGCTCTTGAGGTTATTCATATCCTCTATATTTATATGGTAGAACTGCTATAGAATGATGTGCTACTGTGCATCTCTTCTGTATTTGGTATCACATTGGTAACTTGAGTATTTACCACCCAGAGATTAACAAATACTACAAAGCAGTTCTCCCCTACCCCTTACCCCCTACCGCTGATTGTTAAATACTTAGCAGCACACCACTGAATACAAGAAATTGGTTTCCACTCCTAGGTATATATCCAAGAGAACTGAAAACATATGTCCACCAAAAACTTGTAATGAATGTTCATAGCAGCGTTATGCATATTAGCTAAAAGGTGGACACAACCCAAATGCCCATCAAGTAATGAATAAATATATGTGCTATGTCCATACAGTGGGCTATTGTTCAGGCATAACAAGGAATAAAGTATGTGCTACAACATGGTGAATCTTGAAAACATTATGCTAAATAAAAAAAGCCAGACAGACACAAAAGACCATATATTGTATGATTACATTTATATGACATTTCCAAAATAGGTAAATCCATAGAGACAGAAAGTATTGGGTTGTCGGAAAAGTCATGACGTATTTTTTTCTGTTTTTCGTTGCAAAAATGTGTCATAACGTTTCCGACAACCCAATAGATTAGTAGTTGCCAGGAGGTGGAGGTAAAGGGGAATGGAGAGTGACTAGTAAGGGGTTTTCTTTGGGGATAATAAAAATGTTCTAAAATTAGTTGTGATGGCTGCATAATTTTGTGAATCTACAAGGATGATTGAATTGTATACTTTAAACAGGTGAATTTTATTGTATGGGAATTACATTTTAATAAAAAGAAAGGACTAAAGGAAGGTAAGCAAAGAAATTGGTATACAGGTTCATAAATCTAAATAAATACTGGCTGTTAAAACACCTAAGGGAGGGGTTAGTAGTTCAAAAGCAAGTTGGAACTAGGTGTGGCCAGTTAGCTCAGGTGGTTAGAGCACTATGCTCATAACACCAAGGTTGCCCTTCCGATCCCCACATGGGCCACTGAAATGCGCCCTCTACAACTACCTAGATTGAAACAATTACTTGACTTGAAGCTGATGGGTCCTGGAAAAAAACACTGTTCTCCAATTAAAAAAAAAAAAGTAAGTTGGAACTAAAATACTAAAACCCAAATTACTTGGAAGATAGAGGGGGTGGGGAGCAGAATTTAAGAATTTTAACACTTCTGAAATGAGTTAGAAATAGAGATTAAGAATGCTAAGTCAAGTATGCACATTAATAACGTAAGAACACCCACTAAAAGAACAAAATTAGAATGTATAATTTCCAGGCCACTAGTGAGAATATAAAGAAAATAACCAAATCAAAAGACAGCAAGATAAGAGAATAAAGAAAACACATGACAAATAGACAAAACAAAACAAGTGGGAAAATAGCCTCAATATGTCATAATAATAAGAAATATAAACATGTCTACAAAAAGATAAAGAGTCTCAGATTGGATTTTTAAAAACCCAGCTGTATATTGATTACAAGAATAAATTCATAAGATAATGACACAGAAATGATAAAAGAATGGGGAAAATATACTAGGCAATACTCTAAGTAAAATAATGCAATAATAACAGATTTGAAGGCAAAAAGCATTATTAGGATAGAGTCACGTACTTTAATGATAAAAGGATCAGTTCAGTAGTAAGATATATAACGACCCAGAAAATCTCTGTACCAACTGGAAACATTGCCTCCAACTATGTAAGACAGAAGTACAAGGACAAACGGACAAATTTACATAGTGGGAGACATTAACACATCTCCCTCAGCAGCTGATAGAGTAAGCTGACAAAATATTTATAAGGCTACAGAAGATTTGCACGACACAGCAATCAAGCTTTTATCTTTTCATCTTTCCATACTTATGTTCTTAGGCCTTGAAAGTTTCTCCTCCCTGTGGCTGTACACTGAGTCAGTTGCAGAGACTTACGATTGGTTTTGTACCTAAACTCTTTCATCCTGTAGCTAGTTCTTTGGCTTAGGTTTTAGTTGCCTCTTGCTTGGACCATTGTAATTGTCTCCTAATGGACCCTTCTATATTTATGGAGCATTGTTCAAATGACATGTGACTCAGTAGTTTCATTTTCATGCTATATGTTATATTTGGGATTAAGCCAGACCAAAGGTACTGCAATATTTCAGTCACAAGGGAATCACTCTTACTGACCTGAGCTCTGGTATGAAGCTATTGGCTACTTGGAGGGATAATGAAGACAAAATCCTGGGAAACTCCCTCTGGCTGGCATATTATTAAAGGCACATACAGTATCCTCTTAGGAGAAATCTTGTGGGGAAAATATTCTGAAACCTCTACTTCTCCTATACAACCAGTTTGTATATATTTTATGGACACTAAATCACATAACTGATATTTCCACTTTGCTAGGGTCACTAGGAAACTCACAGTCAAATTTGCTGGCTACTTTTAACAAGTATATAGAATAATAATAGCTACAATAGTTATATTTATTGAATGCTTGCTCTGAACCAAGCACTGTTCCAAATGCTCTACATGTATCGATGTATTTAACACCCATCTCATTACAATGAGATAGGACCAATATGATCCCCATTTTAAGATGAGGAAATTGAGGCCCAGAAAGTTTATGTAGATAGTAAATTGTATATAGCTAGTAAATGGAGAGTCAGAATTTGAACCCAGGCAGCCTGGTTTCATAATCCATACTCCTTTTTTTTTTTTTTAACTGAGCCATCCTGCCACCTGTTCGCAGCTCAGCGGCAGCTCTGCTCAGGCCGGGCATCGAACTGCTGTTGCTCAGAGCTCACATTCTTTTTTTTTTTTTTAAAGATTTTTACTGGGGAATTGGGGGATGGGAACAGACAAGTTGCTGTCCTTTTGTTCTTCAGTCTAGTTGTGGAGGACTGGCCCAAGTTGGCACCATCATTACGCTCTTCCCGGGCAAGGCAGATCAGTCACTGGCTTCTGGACGGCCGCTCACAGTGACTGCTGGCCGCTCACACTGGCTGCTGGCTACACACAGTAGCCCATGGCAACCCACTGCAGTAGGGGCTGCAGCCTATGCTGTCACCAGTGACTCACGGCAGCCCAGCTCCAGGTTGAGCTGTTGCTCAGCATCTTAGCTGTAGAGGGCAGTGTCACTGGCCCTCATATGTGGGATCCGAACCGGGGCCCTCTGGTGTCCCAAGCCAGCTCTTAACCAATGCGCCACTCGGCCGGCCCTATAAACCATACTCTTAATCACTATATGATATTACCTCTTTAAATCTTATGATACGCATGCTTGTGTGCTCATCATAGCCTCTGGCTTTATTAATTTCTAATGCTTATATTGTTGCTTCTGGCCACAATGCAGTAATAGGGACTGGATTTACTTTTCCACTTGAAGCAGCTAAAAATTTGGACAAAATATATGAAACATAGTTTTTAATACATTGGATATCAAACAACTAAAGACAGTGATCTACGACACAGAGAAAACAAGTGAGGTAAGCCCTATGATGTTTCTGCTTACCTCCTGGAGAGGGTTTCTAGGCTGTGGTGCTAAGAAAGTAAATCCAGACAGAACCCAATAGTTCCCCTGAGTTGAGGAGATGGAGCTAGGAATCTGGGGAAGTCAAGGTGGCAAGATTTCACAGGGAAGAATACCAAAGAGGAGAGTGCACAAAAAGAAAGCTCTGGCAATCTGCTGAGGGTCCCCCTCGAGTCTTCAGCAAAGAACCATCTATAAGGACTAGAAAGAATATTCTGAGATTGCACAGATCTAGTGTCTATTCCCAATATTCAGAGTGGCAAGACTTATTTCACAAGGCATCAGGTGAGCTTTGCCATAATAGTTGGGCAAAATTAGCCCTAGACTAATAGTGCTCTGGTCCCATCTAACAAAGCTCAAAAGTACTGGCTAAAAGCTATTTCCAAAAAGCCAAAGGACCCATACAGAAGGACCCATCTGAGGAGAAAAATCAGTCAACTGAAACTCACCAAGATAGGTAGACTGGAGAGATAAGGACATTAAAACAGTTATAACCACGTGACCAAGAAGCTAGAGAAAAGACTGAGCTTATTAAGTGGGAACATGGAACTATAAAAAAGACACAAATCCCAGAAGCAGCAAACATTCTCAGTGCCTGTATCTTGGTTTCTAAATACCATTTTCCAATAAGAGGAACCAAGGCTGTTTAGAGAAATGGCTGATTGCAGATCTGGAACAAGAAAAGTACAAGATGATGCAGGAGCATATTGTAGTACCAGAAAGTAAGAAAATGCTCAAAAAAACTAAAGGATGAGAACATGTCAAAGAGACACAGAAGCCAACTGGAAAGAGCATTCAGTGGCCAAATCTGGGACAATTTGAGCAACAAAATAAATAACATAGTATTGGACTATAACCCAAAATATAAAATAAATATACACGTGTCCAAACTGATATTAAATAAATAAAAACTCTCTCTTCCATACAGAAAAGTTTCAAATAATATAGATAGATACCTCTCTCTCCAAGAGTTGGAACTTCATCATTCCCCTCCCCTTGAGTACGGGCTAAACTTAACGGCTTGCTTCTAAAGAACAGTACAGAAAGAGAAAAATAGTAGCTTCACAGTAGGAAAATCTAGCAAAACTACCTTAACCAAGTGATTAAAGTTTACCTCACCACTGATGTCATGTGGCTATCTGTGCCCTCTAATTTGATGTAATAAGAAGGACATCTATGTTATTCTTTTCCGAAACCCTTAGCTCCAGTCTAATCATAAGAAGAGCATCAAACAAACCCAAAATTAAGGGGTAGTCTATAAAATGCATAACCAGTACTGCTCAAAACTTTCAAGGTCATGAAAAGCAAGAAAAAGACTGAGAAACTGTCATGGGTCAGAAGAGACTACAGAGACATGACAACCAAATGAAATGTGATATTCTTAATTGGTTCCTAGAATAGAAAAAAGATATTAATGGAAAAACTGTTGAAACCTGAAAAAAGTGTAGGGTTTGGTTAATACTAATGTTGATATCTTAGTCTTTATGTGTACCATAGTAATATAATAACATTAGGGGAAGCTGAAACTGGATGCGGCACATATAGGAATGCTCTGTACCATATTTGCAAATTTTCTGTAAATCTCAAATTATTCCAAAATAAAAAAATCTATTTAAAAAACCCAAATCAAACTTCTAGAGATGGAAACTGCAATGTTGGAAACAAAAAAACTATACAAAATGGGATAAAAATAGATTAGACATTTTAGAAGAAAAGATTAGTGAATGTAGAAACACAGAAATAGGCTATACAAAAAGATATAAAGAGAGAAAAAAAAGACAGAAAAAATTGGACAGAACATAATGAGCTGTAGGATAACTTCAAGTGGACTAATATACATGTAATTAGAGTCCTAAAGGAGGAAGGGGTAAAAAAATACTTGAAGAGATAACAGCCATAAGTTTTCCAAATTTGATGAGAACTTTAGGCCCACAAACCTAAGAAGATCAATGAACCCAAGCACAAGAAAAGTGAGGAAAACTACAGCAGGGCATATTATAATCAAATTGCTAAAGTTGGTGATAAATAAAAAGTCTGAAGACACCAAAAGAGGAAAGGGCGCATACAGGAACAAAGGTAAGAATTATAGCACACTTTCCATCAGAAACAATGCAAGCCAGAAGATAGTGGAGCAAAACACTTAAGGTACAGAAAGAAAAAAAATTGTCAACTTATAATATGAAAATATATTTCAAATACAAATGTGACAATAGGGAAAGAATAGTCTTTTCAATAAATGGTGCAGGGACAACTGGATATCCACATGCAAAAAAAGATTGAAGAGAGATGCTTACTTCACGCCGTATACAAAAACAAACTCAAAATGGGTCAAAGACCTAAATACAATAGCTAAAACTATAAAATTCTTGAAAGAAAACAGAGAGATAAATCTTCATGAATTTGGATTTGGCAGTGGTTTCTTAGCACAAGCAACCAAAGAAAAAATAGATAAGTTGGACTTAATCAAAATATAAAACTTTTGTGCATCAAAGGACACTACAAGAAAGTGAAAAGACAATCCACAGAATGGCAGAAAATATTTGCAAATAATATATCTGATAAGGGTCTAGTGTCTAGAATATATAAAGATTCTCTTACCACTCAACAACAAAAAGACAATCCAAATAAAAAATGGGCAAAGGACTTGAATAGACTTTTCTCCGAAGAAGATATACACCTGGCCAAAAAAACACATGAAAAGATGCTCAACATCATTTGTCATTAGGGAAATGCAAGTCAAAATCACAATGACATACCACCTCACACTTACCAGGATGGATATAATTAAAAAGTTTTAAAAATAAAAATACAAGTGTTGATGAGAAT
Organism: Hipposideros armiger; assembly: GCF_001890085.2. Taxonomy (NCBI): domain Eukaryota; kingdom Metazoa; phylum Chordata; class Mammalia; order Chiroptera; family Hipposideridae; genus Hipposideros; species Hipposideros armiger. The sequence continues at coordinate 3,403,854 of NW_017731482.1, read as the reverse complement.
CTGGAGAAGTTGGAACCCTCACTTCATACATTGCTGGAGGAAACGTAAAATTGTGCAGTCACTGGAAAACAGTCTGGTGGTTCCTCAATAAGTTAGACAATTACTACAGGATCCAGCAATTCCATTCATAGGCATATACCTGAGAGAATTAAAAACATGTATTCACACAAAAACTTGTACTAATTTGTACACTATTCATAATAGTCAAAATGGACATTTGTGGAAACAACCCAAATGTCCGTCAATGAATGGAGGAATGGCGGAACAAAATATAGAAATCAATGCAATGGAATATTGTCTGGCCCTAAAAAGGAATGAAGTACTGATACATGATATAATATGGATAAATCTTGAAAACATTCTGCTAAGTGAAAGAAGCCAGACACAAAGGCCACATATTGCATGATTCCATTTATATGAAACTTCCATGATAGGCAAACCCCTAGAGACAGAAAGTTGATTAGTAGGGTCCAGGGACTAGGAGTAGAGAGAGAATTGGGAGTGACTGCTTAGTAGATACAAGGTGTCCTTTTTGGAGTGAAGAAAATGTTTTGGAACTAGATGGTGGTGATGGCTGCACAACACTGTGAATGTACTAAATGCCACTGAAATGCACACTTTAAAATGGTGAATTTTACAATAAAAAATCAATTACCATAAAAGTCTGTTCTTTCATTCATCTACCAAACATTTATTGAGCAGTTTCTGGCAAGCTTTATTTATCTGGATGTAGGGAATGTAAAGAATCATCAGATGTGGTCTTGACTTGTGAGGAGTTCATGGGGTGGTAGGGGAGGAAAAACATTCTGCAAATAATTCGGTTCAGTTAAATGTTATAGTTCCCTTGATATAAGAATGTGCATTGTACACTGGGGTGGCTGCAATGGCAAGGCTGAGTCTTGAGTGGTGAGTAAGAGATTGCCAGGTGGATGGCAGCAGGAAGAGATTCCAGGCAGAGGGTGTGACCTGAACCAGCTCAAAAAACTGGTGTCAAAAAGCTTCCAGCTTTCAGCAAACTCCAAACCAAATAACACATGTGCAGCTGTGCAGAGGATGGACTTCAGGACAGTGAGGTGACAAGTAGGTGATCACCCACCTTTGTCTGGCTGTAGTAAGTGACACTAAGAAATGGTAGGGGAATGGCATGGACCTGACTGGATGTGAAGATCAAAGAAAGTGTGACTCCAAGATTGGGCCACTTTGATGGATGGTGTGGATGCTGCGGGTCCCTAAGGTGGGTCCACAGGACATTCTGTTCTCAAGGGATATCAAACTAGAATGTACATCCCCCACTTCTTATGTATTCTTCTATTTTTAATATATAGACAATTTTTGCATTTGAAAGCTACTTCCCTTTTTCTTGGGCTTCCTGTTTTCCTGTTTGAAGTGTATGTTGCTATGGGAATGTCATGGCACAGTAAAGTGGCATTTACAAGTGAGGTGTAAGGAATTTTCAGAACATCTAAAAACACAAGTCGAGGGTTTAAGAATATAATCCCTAATGATGTGATACCGTTCATGCCTTCAGACAGTGTTATAATTATAAACACACCCGGAAATTTTAGACAGCATACAGGAGATAGTTGAGAACTTGATTCGATTTATGTACCCAGGTTTTTAAAAGGTATATGAGACATATTAAAAACACAAAACGTAACACACTACTTGGGAAGAACATCTGGAAAAAATGAACGACAGAATGCCAACATTTACTTATGAATACACACCCCTGGAAGAAGGACCAGGGGACCTGGACACCCCAGGAAAATTTGGAGAAGCCTTTGTTGCACTTACTGTGCCATAAATATGTTCCCTAAAAACTGCATATAAATCAACTGTTGGTAAATCACATTTATCAAATGTAAGGGCGGCCACTATTTTAAAGATATCTTAAGAATGTACACTTTGGTAGGGGAAATTATTACCAATGGAGTAATGGAAAAAACTCACTGGACTGAGTGAAATTCAAGGTCCTTCGTTATTATCCTGGCTCTGCCACCAACTAGATGTGTGATTCAAGACAAGTCACTCAACCTCCCTGGGCCAATTTCCTCATCTAATCTGGGTTGTAACTCTGAATTTTCACTTATTAGTTTCCTAAAGCAATGTACAGGGGTACTGGCCCACAGCCTAATGTCCAGTTTGTTCTGGGTGGTAAAACTGCACACCGAATCCTTGTGGACAGAGCTCAGGGTCCTTTTACATTAGAGGAGCTTAGCTTGGTACAGGCAGCAGGCCAGTTACCATTGCTCTGTGCTTTGCATCTTCATTACCCACTTTCTTATTCCCACAATCACCCAAAGTGTGATCATTCCAATATATTGTTCCAAATTCTTTATAAAAGCTTGTACTTTCGAGTTTTCTGCTGGGAAAGATGGGCAGTCTAAGGTAGGAGGACACTCTCAGTGGTTTTGCCATCTCTGGCCCTGTCCCTACCCCACAAGGGTGGGCACTGCCTAAGGGTTAAGGGCTGTACCTTCTAGTACTGCCTAGTACAGCCCCAGGCCCAGAAAAGGAATTCAGTAAATTGACTATTCATTGGATGTTTCTGAAGGAGGAAGCTGAGGTAGCAAGAGATGGGTCTGGTGAAATACCTGAACCTTAGAGCTGGACTTTGAGCTGCTTCTTTAAACATTTGGGAGCTTTCCAAATTTTCTACAATGGGCAGAAATATGAACATACCACAAGCATTAAAGTCTCCTTTTCCTGGCTTTTTGTCAATGTGCTTGTCTCACATACATAATGCAAACTTTGCCCAGTTCTCCAATGTTTGGAACAGGACAGAGGGCACACATCTCTTCTTTAAGAGAAACAGCAGTTACAGTCTCCTAGTCTGTTTTGCTTAAACAGCAATGGCACTATGCATTTGTCTATGTGGACCTAACACCTGCCATCTAGCCCCAGGCAAGGACCCCTGCCAAATAGCTTCAGAAAAGGCCATTTACCAAGTGTTTAGGCGCCACCTTGACTAATCTGCCATACAGGAAGTACAAAACACAACTGCAAGAATTCTTTTGCTTCTTAAGCAAAAACAGGTTTAGGCTTTATTAACTGGCAAGAGATAGAAGGCAATGGGTCAGACTTTTTGCTGATTACTACCATCTTGTAGAGTAATTCAGGAGCTGTTAGGAAGACCAAAGAAGCAAAAGAAATCACTACCGAGTATTACACACCAGGTCTTGCGCTGGGCACCTCATATATATTATTTACTGTAAGCCTCACATCTAATATCATTATTTAACACACTATGTTTTTACTCATTTATGTTATTGCTTGTCTGTCTCCCCCACTTAAATGTATGCTCATGAGAAGGAATATTTTTTGTCGTTTATTGTTACATCCTCAGTGTCTAGAACATTGTCAGATACATATAAGCACCCAATACATATTAGTTGAATGAACAAAATAAACTCCATGAGATAGGTGTTATTATTCTCCTTTTACAGGTGAGTAAACTAGTGTTCCAAGTGAATGAACTGCCCAATCACAATGGCTTTTTAAGGAGAAGAACTAAAACCCAAGTTGCTCTCTTTTGTTCTATGACCAAGAGACTTAGACTTAAATCTTGAACTCTTCCAGCTGGACACATCTATAGTCTATAAGCCTATAAAACCTGTATTTACCTTGTGTACCCATTTGAAAGTTTGAAATTTCACTGAGGAGATATAACTGGCGTTTTAATGATAAACATTTTGTTAACACAACAATGAAGGACACATTTTCCCAGCATCACAATAATTTCATCTATTGAAAGGCATTATCTACATCATTTCTCATTTTAAAATCCCATAACATGATTACTCTTCAGACATAAAAATAAAAAACACAGCAACTCTGGACACCCACGAAATAACGTGCAAATCTTAGAGTTTTGTAAGTTCCAACATTAAGATGACTAATGATATGCGTGTGGCATTCTCAGCGAGGAATACCAAATATTCCAGTGTACATCGTGTTGTCTGAGTATGCTAGTATGGGAGGAGGTAGACTTGGCACATCGAAAGCTGTTCCTATCCTAAAGAAATTATATGGGAGACTCAAGGATTCTTCAGTGAGTCAGCTGTAACAAATTCCATCGTAGGAATATCCACTTTGTATGAGAGAATGTAAGAATGATATCCAAAGGAGGTTAATTTTACCCAGGTGAGTATTTCATATCCTTCTCCATTTGTCAGAATATACTTGATCCCTACATGCTCCTTTGCCTACCTAGCACTACATAACAGGCATATGCCACGTGGTGTCTTCTCGTACCACTTTTGTTTTCTGTAGAGATCCCGGTCATATCCCCTTCTCTGGGGAAGGCCCTTTCCCCTTCTGTCCCTGCAAACAGCACAACAGCATACAGTCTGCATGTCAACTTGGCCAGTTAATTGTTCATGGCCCAAACTAGTGATTTGGCATCACTCTCTCCATTGCCAACTTTTGGCGCTAGTATTTTATTCTGATAATAAATGTAATGATATTTTGGAAATAGTTTTTAAAACAAACAGGAAAAATTTTAAAATACTCATACTCCAACCACCCACAGCATATCCTTTCTAGTCATTTAGAAATCATTTTCGGATTTATATATACAATTTTGTATATTATTCTTTTCACTTAAGGTTATAAACATTTTGCCATGCTGTGTTAACTCTTCATAAACATTAATTATAACGACTGTGTAATAGTCGATTGTATAGTCACTCTGTAATTTATTTGACCAATTTTCTACTGTTGGGCTTCTGGATTATTAAGCACAAATTCCACTCACATTTTAGACTATTTCTTTAGGACAGATTCCCAGAAGTGGAATTAGAGGATCAGAAGATATAAACATTTTTTTAAAGCTCCTGACAGATACTGCCAAATTGCTTCTCAGAAAGCTGTTGCCAATTTACACTTCCAACATTGCAAGCGTGTTTTTCTACCAACACAGATCTGTCTAAAGGATAATAAAATTTAAGTGGAACATACAGAGGCCTATGGCAAAGGTCATACCTATTTCCAGGTATGCAATTAACAATGAATTAGTGTGAGCTCATGGAACAGAAGTTTTGCGAAAGTGGAGTAATATAACTAGATTTCAGACTGTCAGATCTAGGGCCTGTGTCTGTTTTGTACATTGTTGTACCCCAGCACACAGGACAGTGCCTGGCACATACAGCCACTCAATAAAAATGTGTTGAATTAACACAGAATCTTCTTTCAGATGGTTTTTTCAGCAGCTGTAGGATTTAGTCACTCCTGGATTCCAGGGAAACATAACTGGATGGATTAAACACCCTTATGAAGGTGTGTTCAATGCTGGGATTCTATTGCAACTTTGGAAAATCGGTTTAAATGAAGGTGACACAATATGACTCTCTTTAGGGGAAAAACAAACATACCTAAAGGGACATACCTCGGTACCAGCTGCAAAAAACAAAAACATACATATATATGTTTTCACACACATGCAAAAAATATAATTCAGTGAGTTTTGTCTCCTCCATAGTAGTCACTTTTGTAGGTGATAAACTTATTCAAATGTTGTCAAGGCTATTTTGGAACTAACTTCAGTTCATTCTTTTATCACTGGTTGTAACTTTGTATCATTTGTAATATTGCCAAAATTGTTTTTGAGATATTACAAGGACAAATATAGATAGTAGTTTGTATATCATTTTGGGTCAAAAACAACACTAAACTTATTTTGTGAACTGGAACAGGGTCAAAGTAAAATAGTCAATCATTCAGCTCTAGTTCACTCTCCTGGCACCATAAATATTCCCTTCAATATTCCACAATTTCTATCTATAGAATAAATTGTCAGACACTGCCAGGCCAATTTGGCATTAACAATTTATTGATGGAAAGTGATCAATCATGTGTCATTTTATATACACACACGATAAACACTAGACCAGGGGTCGACAAACTATGGTCCGTGGGCCAAAATCTGTTTTTCTACAGTGTGCAAGCTAAGAGGTGTAAAAATAGTTTTTTACATTTTTAAATGGTTGAAAAAAATGAAAATTTATTTTGACCTGTGAAAATTATATAAAATTCAAATTCCAGTATCCATAAATAAAGTTTTTCTTAGGACACAACCATGTTCATCTGTTTCTATATTGGCCATGTCTGCTTTCACAATAAAATGTTGAGTAGTTATAACAGAGACTGTATGGATCACAAATTCTAAGACATTTCCTTTCTGACCCCTTCACTAGACCCAAGTGGGTGCTTGGAGGTACTGAAGTTTCCTATTACAGATTTTTTGTTTTTGAATATCAATACTGGGAGAAGTGTGATGCAACTGGGACAGTGTTTGCAAGGATCTAATAAGGCAGAGATTACAGAAGATAAATACATGAGGGTTGCCTCAGATAGGATGTAAAAGCCTGGTAAAATCTGAGCGGTCTGACCCAACTAAGAAGCAGTAAAACACAGGGTTTACATACATAGTTCCAGCAGCAAAGGAAGCTCTTACTAACTGAGCCCATGAGACCCTGGTGAGATGCAATCCCAAGGAGCCTAGTGAGACTTGTTGCCAATGATGTCTGCAAACAGCACGCCGGTTGAACAGTGTTACTGTCATACAGACAGTTCCCTAATACTACCCGACTTCTTTACTAGATACCTTCAACATCGCTTAGCATCCAGATTTATCTGTGCATCTCCAATGGCAAGTATGAATTCTGACTATGAAATGGATCTGAAAAGAAGGCTCTAGAAAGCAGGCCCCAGGTACACATTCTTCCCAAACAATAACCTTTCAATAAGGATTCAGAGCGGGGGGCAGAATTCAGAAGACTGCTGAACTATCTACAGGTTTTTCAGAATGCAAGATTGGTGAACATTGTATTCTTTCTGTTTTTGATCATTACCAGTGGGACACGTGGAATGAAGTAGGGTAGGGTAATGCGTGGAGGAAAAAATTAGATAAGATCAATGATGGGAGGTTGAGCCCTGGAAGGCGTCTATCCCGCGGGATTTTCAGCTGTGGCATAAGACATTCCATGTGCATTTTGAACCAGGATGGAGATGGGCAGGGAGATCAGCCTGAAAGCCAAAGAGATTCAGTAACTGACTGTTCTGAGCTCAAGAATTATAGTCAAGGTTTGCAGATAGCCAGCTCTCCTCCCAGCATCTTACAGACTGCCAGGCTTCATCTCCTACGATCAGGTGGAGCTTCTCTTGTCAGGGAAAATGCAGTTGCTGGGAGAATGGGATTTGGAATGTTACATCTCTGAAAAACTTTTATGACTCCTGAGTACCAGAGAAGTAACCAAATTGCCTCCTTAAGAAAATGGGGTAACGCTGTTTGCTCCTGGGGAGTGGAACCCCTGGTGGCTAAGGGTGGGAGAGAGACTTTTTTTCCTTCTCTGTAGGTCTCTTATCAAAAACAAGAACACATTCCCCCTTGTTGCTCACCTCACTGCCTGAGGATAGGACGGCAACCTAGGGCCAGGGTTAGAACAGACAGTTTCCTATAGGGCTGAAGTAGGAGCTAGAGGAGGGATCCAAAAATCAGAGGAGAGGTGCGAGCTGAGTGAAAAACCATGACCAAAAGGTCAGTTCAAGATCAGTACACCAAAGTGACCAAAAGTGGCTACTGGAGGGAGGTGTGTTCCAGAACCAGAAAACAAAGCACTAGGGAAACAAGAGCAAGAGCAAACTGGTGGAGAATAAACTGAGGTGTCTGAGAAAAGCCAAGGATGACAGGCTAGGACAAGATGATGGGTGGACCCGTGAGAACATAGGATCAGGAGTGCAAGGGCCCTGGGCAGCAAGGTGCAGACCAAGGTAAAATTCACGTCAGCAATAAAACCGATTTGATGAGTAGGCACGTAAGGGGGACTATTATACAAGAACTCTCCCATCTGGGGGTACTCCCAGATCATGCTCTAGACGGGTTTAGTGATTGAGCAGCCACATGTGAATGGTTTGGTCTCGATGAGGGTTATGGCAGTAATTTTACTTCCTCCAAATCTGGGGCATATTAGAGTTATCATCTCTCATTGAATATTTTCTGGGAAACCTTGCAAATGGGCAATGGGTTTAACCTGACTTCTCTTCAGCAAATAATCTAAGGTAATAGATTAAGTCCTTTGCATTATAGCTACTTGGAACAGTTTGCACTCACACTCTTGGTTATCTGCTTCTGGATGCTGCGTCTAAACCCTGTCTGGGCTGGCACTGCTCCTGGTACCCTACACTCCAGCATGGTCTTGGAAGGGTCACTCTAGCTCTGTGCACAGAACATGAATAAGTCCAGAAATAAGTTCTCTCAGGATCTCTGCATTATAATTGGTTGGCGATAATGCCTATAGGTTGTTGTGGGATCCTGGCCCTGGCCCAGGAGCATACAATTCTGCAACAATTACCACTGGACTTGAACAAAGATTAATATGAGGTTCAGCCACAAAGCTGCAATAGCTAGCCTTTGTTCTAGAGTGCAGTGGGGAGTGCTTCTGGGGAACACAGGGCATCATCTGACGTAGGAAGATGTAATGGTCCTGAAATGGAGTGTCTTGAAATGGCTATGTAGGTAGAAGTCTTTAAGCTGTTGCTTTGGGCTTTCTTGCACAATGTCTTTTATTTGTGGGATAAGGTCTAGGTTTTGGGGTGCCTCAAAATTGACAGGTGTTAGTGGGGAAATTGTAATTTTTTGAAGGAGATACAGTGAAAGAACAGAACTAAAATAACTGTTGAATTAAGTTTTGGGCCTCTACTATCAACCAATGCTGTTTACCAACTTATTAAATAATAGAAGCTGCTAAGTGTAAAAATCCTTTGGTGAAACAGACATTGGCCAATCCCATGAAATGCTATTACTAACCATGCCCCTCCCTGCACCTCCACCAGGCATTCTGAGATGTTCCCAGTCTATTGAACTTATAGAGACTGCTTTGGGGCACAGTGGGGAGAGGGGTGTTGACGGGAAATTTAGACAAATAAGTGAGTTATTATAAACTTATCCACAGACTCAGGGGAAGCAATTTATAAACAACTGGCATAGAATTGGGGGCAGAGGAAAGAAAGCCAATTATTCCAAATTGTTATTTTCTGCAACACCACTATCTTTATCTTTAGACTTTGCTAATTCAGCCAAAAGTGTCATCAGTTTCCTACAAACTCAGGTTTGCAGCCTCATGTTGTTCCACCTGCCTGGGACGCTTTCCCTAATTTCCTAACCCCTTGTCTCATCTTTCCTCATAGATCCAGTTCAAGAGCCACCTCACCCATGAAGTCCACCCAGCCCTTGGTGATCTTGTCTCATAACTTCACACCGTCAATGCGCATCAGTGTTCTAAAAACTGCAGGTGCACAAAAAGCACTTGACAATGTTGGCCTTAGTTATTAAAAACAGGCGCTGTGTGAGAATCAGCACTTAGGCAGCAGACTCCCTTAATGCAGGGTCTAGAATGTCACCTGGTCATCCTACCCACACATCACATCCTGAGCCAGAGTCCCCTGGTTTATATTTTCTAGGACCAGATCCTCCTCTTCCAGCAGAGGGGATACGCAAATGAGTGGGAGGTCCAAAGCACAGGACTAGAATGCAATAAATCCAGGTCTTTTCTGAGGGATAGGTCTGTGAGCTCAGTATAAATGGCCAACCCAAGTTCGAAGGGGCTCCCACTGAATCATGTGTACTGAATTGGCCCTTGGCATTGCTCACTATCAGCATTCCACTGCCTTCTGTACCATACCTCAGGCCCTGAGTGTGAAGCAGGCGGGAACTGGAGGCCTTCCCTTGGGGTCCTCCCAGAAGAGTATGCCTCCCTGGGCACAGAGATATAGACTCCAGGAGATCCCGTTCCCACCTCTCACTGGTATGGTCCCCTGAGGCAGAATGTTGAGAACAAAGCAACAGGACAGCCACAACAAAATGTCAGGGTAGTGAAGAGATCCAAACTTGTTAAGCGAAAGAAATCAAGAACAAGCAAGAACCAGAAGTCAACAGCCAAAACTTCTTCAAAGTTGTGGAGAACAGCAAGGGAGATGGCCCAACAGTCCAGGAAAGAATAACTAGGAGAGCCATGATATGGAGGGAGTGGTGGTAGAGAAGACTGAAAATAGATGTGCAGCAAATGAAGGTGCCTAACAGTGAAGCAGCTTTCTAGCTCAGGTCCAGCTACCTCACAGTCCTTTCACCAGGGTGTGAACCAGTCCTGAGCTGCCCTGGTGGGAAGGCTTGTTGAAGATGATGCCTGCAGAAGCTGCCCAGCAGGACAGTGGATTCTGGGATGGGGTACAGGCAGAGGCATTTCCCCACCAGCTTCACAATGGAGATGACTCCATGTTTCAGAACTTATCTTTTTCTTCACACACAAGCTATTTTTCCTAGTTTCTTTTGAAAGATCAGAACGAAAGTCAAGTTTTTGAGGTTTAGGGTCATCCTTCAAAACACCCGATGTAATTTTTGCAGAAACCTTCCTCATGTTCAAGTTTTCTTTCAGAATGAGTCTAACCGTTTCTTTATCTAAATTTAACTCTTCAGCCATCATCCTCACTGTTAACTGCCTGTTTGAACAAACTAAGTCCTTGACCTTCTGGATATTTTCATCTGTCCGGTGGGTAACTGGCCGACCACTTCTGGCATCATCCCGAACATCCTCCCTCCCTTCTTTAAACCTTTTGTGCCAATCAAAAACTCTGGCCCTCGACATGACTTCATCCCCATAAGCTTCTTTTAAAAGATGGTGGGTCTCACTTGCGGACTTGTTCAATTTCACACAAAATTTGATACTAATCCTTTGTTCTAGATAGCGGTCACTCATTCTGGCACTTAACACAGGAACGTTAACAGGCCACGATTGTGAGGGGAAAGGAAGAGGGACCAATCTCTATAGGGCTGCAGGTAGAATCTTGTCGCTATTCTTGCTCCTTTGGAAGCCTCACCAGGAAAGAGTAACTGCTTTCCTGAATTTTCGCCCCTCAGCTTCCAGTTGAGGCTGGGGAGGCCCGTTCAGAGGAGCTAATGGGGCAAAAGAGTAGCTGCAAAGCTGAGGAAAACGCAATCTCCTACAACCCACGTCTGCGTCTAACTCGTGCCCGCAGGTCTGCCGGGAGTGTACAAATCAGTCACCAAGGTCGTCCCGATTCCGCGGCCTTTAAAAAGTCTACGGCGATTTCTGCAATGGAGGCTTAAGTGGTGGTATCTTAAGCAAGCAAAGAGAGATGTACCAGTGATGTAACGTGCAGGCTCGTCACAGATCTGCTAAAACGCTCGCACGCCAAACCTACCGGAGCAGCCAGTACTCGCCTGCTTTAGAGTCCCGGGAGACACGCCCACATGCGCAATTTCCTCCCCTCGCGGACTAGGTCTGCGCAGGCGCACTGTGGCAGCCCGCGCCAGGTCCCGCCTCCACCTCGCCACACCCGGGCAAGCGCGCTTCCGTGCGCGTGCTTGCCTGCGGAGAAGTCGGCGGAAAGGAAGAGGCGGGGGAGGAAGGCTGAGGGAAGAGAGGGCACCCCCGGGCGCCAGGGTGCATTGTGGGAAGGAGGCGGCAGCGTCCCGGGCGGGCGGGAGGTGCACCAGCGGCGGCGGCGGCGGTAAATCCTCCCGGCCGCTCACAGCACTGTGGAGCCGCGTCCCCAGCTCGGCCTCGGACCGCGGCGCCCCTCCTGCCCCTCGCGGCTTCTCGCCCGCCCGCCCCTCCCCCCGGCGCGCCGGCCCTGCCGAGCCGGCAGGCCGGCCTGGCTCCCCTCCCCGGCCCCGACGGGCGGGCGGGCTGCCCTGAGGAGGCGGGGAGGGGAGTGCTGGGCCGGCCCGCGGGCGGGCTACAATGCCGAACTTTTGCGCTGCCCCCAACTGCACGCGGAAGAGCACGCAGTCGGACCTGGCCTTCTTCAGGTTCCCGCGGGATCCAGCCAGGTAAGCGGCGGGTGCGGAGCTGGCAGCCCCGGCCCACCTGCGCGGTGCGCGCTGCCAACCACCCTCCCCGGGCAGGCTCCGGTCTAAGAGGGGTGTGTGTTGGCGGACGTGGGGGGACACAGTTGTTGACCCCAGCCTCAGATTGGGGAGGAGAACGGACCGCGAGCAGTGGGCGCGCGGGCACCCGGGGACTTTGGAGCACGTGCGCTGATGAGGGTGCGGCGCCTAGGACACCACTCGAAATAGGAGGCAGCCGAGGGGCGGGCAGGCGGGATAAGGTGGGTTCTCGCCCTGTTTAACTTGCTGTGTGACTTCAGGCAAGTCGCTTTCTTCTCTGGGCTTGAGTTTCCTGAGCTGTCAAAAGAGGGACTTGGAGTTTATGGCTGTGGTCACCGGGGTCCTTCCCTCTCCTTGCCACCACCCCCGGAACATTTTCTTTTTGGAGTCCTTTTGATTTTGGGGCACCTTTTTTGATTTCAAGTCAAGCCACAATTACTCCCTCCTTCGGACTTGTTCATGGTTCAAATTCTGGCTGTGACCGTTACTCGTTATCTCACTTGGTTATTTGTGGGGATAACGAGTTGTAGTGGGGGGGGAGAATGCGTTAGGGCACGGGAATTGGTATAGAAACCTCTTCCTTGAGGTAAGGTACACTCTCTGACTTATATTTAGAGAGTGATGGTGTGGGGACTGTGTTTGAAACAAAGCTGAGGATTTTTCCTTGGCCTCTCGTTGATTCATTCATTTCACATCAACATCCACTATACGTTAAGGGCTGGAAATTGAGAGATGAATGAAGCAGTGTTGCTGCCTGCAGAAAGCTCACAGTCCATTAAAGAGACAGATACGAGCAGGCGATTATAATAAAACATGCTATTTGTTAGTTCCACAGGTATTTATTGAAGGCCTACTATGTGCTAAACAGGCATTGTTTTGAGCACTGGGAGTGTACAGATGAACACTTCAAAGTCCCTGCTGTCATGGAGTTTACATTCGGGGGGGGGGGAATAGACAAGTAAATATACAGTGCGTCAGGTGGTGATAAATATTATGGGGAAAAAAGCAGATGTTAGGGTAGGGGAATAGAGAATAGCAGGGAAAACACAATTGTTATTTTAAACAAGGTGATCAGAAAAGGCCTCACTAAGGTGAATTTGAGCAAAGACCAGTGGTAGGTGAGGGGGCCAGCCAAGGAGATAACTAGGGGAAGAGCGTTCCAATCTGTGGAAACATTAAATACAAAGGCAGGGCATGCTTGTTAGAGGTACAACCAGAAATCCATGGACTGCTGGTTTAAGGAAGAAGGGAGAGATAAGAGATGAGACCAGAAAGAGAGGGAGTGAGTTAGGGGCAAATTGTGTAAGACATTGTAGGTCATAGAAAGCACTTTGGTCATTTATTCTGAGTGAGATAGGAAGTCATCAAAGGGTATAGAGTAGAGAGACATACTTTAAACAGAACCACTGGCTGCTTGTTAAATAGATTGTAGGGAAGCAGAGGTGAGAGCAGGAAGACTAGTGAGAAGCCATTGCAAAAATTCAGGTAATAGAAGAGGAGGTGGTAAGTTGCATTTGAGATGTGTTTTGAAGGTGAAGCCAACAGGATTTTTTAGTGGTTTAGATGGAGGTTCTAAGAGAAAAAGAGAAATCAAGAATGACTAAGATTTTTAATCTTAGCTTTTACTGAGCTGTGGAAGACCGGGAGGACCAGGTTTGGTGGAGAAATATTAAAGGTTTGGTTTGGGACATGTGACGTTTGAGAGGCCTGATAGGCGTTAAAGAATAGATGCCTTCATACCATATCCAGAAATGAACTCAAAATGGCCCATATGTAGATCAATGGCCTAAATATTTAAAAAGTAAAACCATAAAAAGATACACAAGTCTGTGATTTAGAGACCTCCAGACTGGAGGTTGTAAATACAGGTGTTCTCAGTTTATAGAGGGTATTTAAAGCCATGATATCAGGTAAATAATGCAGAGTAGTGTAAGTCTGAGGATTAAGCCCTAGTGTAGGTTCAGGGAAATAAGGGAGGAACTAGCTCAGGAGAGTGAGGAATGGCTTTTGGGTTCTGTGGGAGCAGAGAAGAGTAGGAACATCTTGGGCCGGCAGAGTGGCGCGATGGTTAAGAACTGGCTTGGGATGCCAGAGGGTCCCGGTTCGGATCCCACATATGAGGGCCAGTGACACTGCCCTCCACAGCTAAGATGCTGAACAACAGCTCAACCTGGAGCTGGGCTGCTGTGAGTCACTGGCGACGGCATAGGCTGCAGCCCCTGCTGCAGTGGGTTGCCATGGGCTACCGTATGTAGCCAGCAGCCAGAGTGAGCGGCCGTCCAGAAGCCGGCGACTGATCTGCCTCACCCAGGAAGAGCGCAATGATGGTGCCAACTTGGGCCAGTGAAGCGACATCCTCCACAACTAGACTGAAGAACAAAAGGACAGCAGCTTGTCTGTTCCACTTCCCCCAAGTCCCCAGCACTGTTCCCATCCCCCCAATTCCCCAATAAAAATCTTAAAAAAAAAAAAAGAGTAGGAACATCTTAATCTGGTTGGGCTTTAACCTAGTAGGCATTATCTTCATTTTAGTCAAATTTTAGCCCATGGGCATTCTTGGAAGTATATTTCCTTGCCTGATGAGGGCACCACTAGTCAGATGTGGACCAGAGGTCATTTGTGTCCATACATAGTGAATGCGGTTTTCATTACCTTCCCTAACAGGGAGTGTGGCCTATGGGGGCTTACAGTCTCATATTTGGAAGTTTTTAGATCTAGTACAATATACCTTGAAATGCTGGAATTCCCTTAATAGTAGTGGCTTTTTAACCTTTTTTGGGGTCACTGTTCCCTTTCAGAAGCTAACATAAGGACTCTTACTTGAGAAAAGACATAGACACACTTTTGCATTCCACGATTCAAGGTATTTATGAACCCTTTAATGGGCCGTATGCATCCTGACAGGTAGGTTTTTGCTAAAAAATCTCCAGTGACAGTTCTCTGTTCTGTGAGCAGACACATGAAGATTCTGGATAGCTTTGGCTGTTGGTTCTTCCTTGTTTTGAGTGGAAATGTGCCTCCCTATAATTTATGCTTTGGAGGCCTTAGTTTTGTCCCCAGGGTCACACTGAGCAAATCTGTGCCCTTTTCTTTGTAATCCCTTTGAGTATTTCAAGACCAAATTATGAACTTGTCTTAACTTTTTAAAACATCTTTATTGAGATATAATTCACATACCATACTGTTCACCTATTTAAAAATGTAAAATTCAATAGTTTTTGGCATATTACATTATTTTTTGCAATTTTGGTAAAATATATATGTATGACATAAAATTTGCCATTTTAACCGTTTTTTTAGTGTATGAATCAGTGGCATTAATTACATTCACAATGTTGTGTAACCATCACCACTATATATTTCCGAAGCTTTTTCATTACCCCAAGCAAAAACTCTGTAACCATTAAGCAATAACTACCCCCACCCCTTCTAATCTACTTATGCCTGGCTTATTTTACTTATCATATTTTCATGGTCTTAACTTTTACCCAAACCAAATCTCCTCATACTATAGGATTTCAAATTCGACTGTATTTGACAGTCTTTCCACCATGCCCAGAATTAATTATAATAAAGAAGTAGCTTGCAGAGGTGTTTATTGAGTTAATAACACTATTTTTAGGGTTATTAGTTATAACCAGCTTTTTCTGTAAATGGATTTTAGGGAAGGTTGATAAAGGGTGAGATTGCTAACCTATCCTTCAAAAGCTAACTAACATTTTTTACTAACAATAAAGATAAATATATTTAATGCTATTAAGTAGTACATTTCCCATTCATCATATTCATTAATTCATGCACACTTTTAGACACAGCTATTTAGAAGTAATTTAAAATTCAAGAATGTAATTAATAAAGGGCATGATGCAGAATTTCATATCATAGTCGCTCTTATTAGCTTAGAAAAAGTGGCATTAGTATGCTTTTTCTTCCCTGCCCTCTTGTTTCTTTTCTCTTTTCTTTCAGTATAAAATAATAGAATCAACTCACCTTAGGGGAGTGGCAGGGAGATCATAGATTACCTAAAATTTAATTAAAAAGAAAAAAAAAAAGCCTGCCTAAACTTTGATTGCTCCAGAATGGCTTGACGAATGCCAAGGCTTGGCCGGAACCTGGGGGCAATTCACAGTGGCTCATCCCCAGACCTGGTGAGAACTTACAAGTAGACCTAATGAATTGCTCCTGTTGGGGTGAGTTGGGCAATTGAAGCCCTTTTCTTCCTCCTCAGGCAATTAGTACTAACTCACCCCTGAAGTGGTGAGGTCTTTCAAGATTCTTTTAGTAATTTAATAAAAGGTAATGAAAGTTGATGTCCTCTTATTTGTAAAATGTAAAACATTGGCTCTCTGGGCACTCATGAGGGTCCCCAAGACCCTTTCAAGGAATCCACAAGGTAAAAAGTATTTTTATAATAACACTCTGACATTATTTGCCTTTTTCATGCTAATTCTCTTAGGAGTATACAGTGGTGTTTTTCAGATGCTACATAATGTTTAACATTTTTCTGATAAGTTGTGTATTGTGTTTTCTAAAATTTTTTAAGTATTATTATTTAGATGCAGGTGTTTGATAGACATTTTCTCAGAAATGAATGTAATAAGCCTGCTACTTCAAGGAAAACAACTAACATTCAAGCATTTAAACAGAAATTAGAATTTTAGAAAATTTATATGCACCACCTTAAACTTGACCGCTTTCTAAGACTTTTCTGATGAGATCAGTGGTGATATTGATAAATGTGACTTTTAAAATATATTGTATACTGAAATGTGTTGCCATTCAAATTGTCTGCATAACTCACTGAACTAGTATTTTCCAAATTGATCAGTTCATGATTTTACAAAAACATGCATGGATAAAAGCTTTATTCAAAGTGCAAGGTAGACCAGTGGACTTTAATGTACCCACTAGAGTGTGAAAAGCTCCTTGGTCTGGTTTCACACATTGCAGCTAGTCTGTAAAAAAGCACCACTTGTGAAGTTTTGTTGTAGTATCAAAGAACATCCCAATTATGTAGAAAAAGGAGGAATATTTTAATAGCCTTTTAAAACTGCCTGTCAGTGTGAGGCCAGATTTTCTTAATACACTTCAAACAAAACAACATATGGCAACAGATTAAACATAAAGGAGATGTGAGAATCAAGCTATCTTTTATTAAGCTAGACATTTAAGAGATTTGCCATTTTTTTCACTAAACAACATTTTCACTAAACGTTTTTTTGAGAAATATAGTTATTTATTAAAATGTTATCTATGTTAACCTGTAATGGAATTGCTACTTTTAGAATTAATAAAAAAAAATTTTTTCAGTTTTAATTTCTACAGTAAGTGCTGATAGCTAATAACTACATAAACAAAAGCTCTTTAGGTCCTCAGTAATTTAAGAATGTAAAGGGGTCCTGAGACGATGAAGTTTGAGAATTGCTTCTATAAAATCTGATCATACTTTCATATCTCATTTAATCCCCCAAACAATGCTGTGAGTTGATATAATAATAATACTTCTTATAGAATACTTCACATTCTATGTGCCAGGCACTATTCTATGTGTTTTATGTACATTATGTCATATATCACTTGCAATAAATTTTGAGGTAGTCCTTGCTTTCAGATGACCAAAGCAGGCACAGAAAGGTTAGCTGATTTGTTCAAAGTCTCACAGGAGTATCTAAAACCCCAAGACTAGGATAAAATAGGTAATATTACCTAAACTTATTTCACCACTTCCTCCCCCCCCCCTTTTTTTAAATGGAACAATTTTTTGACTAATGTTCCTTAGGGTATGTTTTTGGAAATGCTGCATATTAGTAGGAGGCCATTGAAGAAAAAAATTGAAAACAAAACTTAAAAAGGAGTGGTGATGACGGTTGAATAGTATTGGAAGGATGATTAAGATGAGGATAGAAAGTGACCATAGGATTTGGCAGGATGGAAGTCAGGAGTAATCTTGAGTAGTTTCAGGGGTAAAGGGATAAAGCAGTAGCCTCTTTGGAATTGATAGATGAGAGATAAGAAAGTGGATACAGTGAAAATGGACTCGAACTAGTTTTACTATGTAGAGGATCAGGGTTAAGGAAGGTTTTAAGATGGGAGATACTAGGACATGTTTATACTTTTTGTAATCATATAGATAGGATAAATATAGAATGTTGAGAGACCATCTACAGAGAGGTGGAAGAGCGTCTTACCTACCTGGGTGTGTGTGTATACATTCATACACACACACACATCTAAATCAGGAATAGTTTTCCTCAAGAAATGACAGGCTATGATCTGATAGCTGATCTTTGCTTAGGCTTTCCTGTGTAAAAGAAGTGGAAAAAAAAAAAAGCAACAAGAAGAGGGAACTAAGCTGAATAAACAGCATGGGAACAGCCCTAGGATAGAAATGATCACAGTGAATTCATGAAACTGAAGTAAAGCCTGTGAGGGGGCAGAGAATGGAGGGATGGTGTGACCTAACGGTGGAAAGGCAGACAAGGTCCAGAGTGTGCAGGGTCTTCTAAGCCGTGAAGAATTGGGTCTTTATCCTAAGAATAACGAGAAGCCACAAAGGATCATAAGCCTGGAAAGACCTTCTCACATTGGCTTTTAAAACATTTAATGTGCAGCAACAAGAAGGGGTTAGAGAAAGACAAAAGACCAGTTTGGAAGTAGATAGGATTTGGGGAATCATTTTACTCTGCTAAGGGAAAAGGCTACAGAGTCTGTAGTACAGGGCACAGAACAATGACAGGGAGAGCTAGGAAAGGGGGAACGTTGGCTAAGAAAAACAGATTGAGAGGCAATTTGTGTGTGTATGTGTATACATACTAATATAAGCATATAAGTATATATGTATATAAAGTATATATACTTATATATAAGCATAAAATATATATATGCTTGTTCATATATTTTACATACATATAGTTATGAACATATACCGAGGTGCCAATAAAATGTATATACACGACTTGTATTCATCTTTTGGTATTGGTATATATTGAGTATTACAATTTTAATACAGTTTTTCCCTTTCTTAAAATGTGTATACTTACATTTTTTTGTCACTCTGTATCCAAGGTCCGACAATTAAGTTCGCAAACTTGTTGCAATGATGTTGCTAACTTTTTTTTCTTTTAATTGGGGGGATGGGAACATTGCTGGGGACTTGGGGGAAGGGGAACAGACAAGTTGCTGTCGTTTTGTTCTTCAATCTTGTTGTGGAGGACGTTGCTTCACTGGCCCAAGTTGGCACCATCATTGGCGCTCTTCCCTGTCGAGGCAGCTCAGTCGCCGGCTTCTGGACAGCCGCTCACTGCGGCTGCTGGCCGCTCACGCTGGCTGCTGGCTACATACGGTAGCCCATGGCATCTTAGCTGTGGAGGGCAGTGTCACTGGCCTTCATATGTGGGATCCGAACCGGGGCCCTCTGGCGTCCCAAGCCAGTTCTTAACCATCGTACCACTTGGCCGGCCTGTTGCTAACCTTTTTTTGATAGCAGAGGGATTATTCATTATGAATTTGTACCAACTGGACAAACAGTTAATAACCAAGTTTACTATTTGGAAGTGCTGAAAAGGCTGCGTGAAAAAGTTAGATGACCTGAACTTTTCACCAACAATTCATGGCTCTTGCATTGTGACAATCCACCAGCTCATATGGCACTGTCTGTGAGAGAATTTGTAGCCAGTAAACAAATAGCTGTATTGGAACACCCTCCTTACCCACCTGATCTGGCCCCCAATGACTTCTTTCTTTACCCGAAGATAAAGGAAATGTTAAAAGGAAGACATTTTGATGACATTCAGGACATCAAGGGTAATACTATGACAGCTCTGATGGCCATTTCAGAAAAAGAGTTCCAAATTTGCTTTGAAGGGTAGAGTAGGCACTGGCATCTGTGCATAGCTTCCCAAGGGAAGTACTTCGAAGGTGACCATATGATATTCAGCAATGAGATATGTTGCACTTTTTCTAGGATGAATTTGCGAACTTAATTGTCCAACCTTGTATACATGTTCATAAACATATGTATGTATATAAAAAATATTTATTGTGGTCATATATAATTTTCATAACTTTATTGATATAACACACACACACACACACAGGGTGCCAAAAAATATATACAAATTTTAAGAAAGGAAAAAACCGTATTAAAGTTGAAATACTCAATATATACTGATAACAAAAGAAGAATACAAGTTGTGTGTATACATTTTTTGACTCCCCCAGCATATATACAGAAGATCAAATTGTAAGTGTATGGCTTGTTGGATTTTCAGAGTGACATGTCCATGGGACTTTTTCCCAGATAAAAAAAATATATATATATTACTAAAATCCCAAACTCCCTCTTCTCAGTAGTAGCCACTGTCTGACTTCACACAGATTCGTTGGTTATTGAGGAGAAGGGGAAGAGTGATGGGGAAGCTGTTTTTTTTGATAAGACATATGTAGAGAAAAGTACAAAAATGGTAGTTCAGAATTGGATGAATTTTAAAAAAATGAACATACTTTAAGTGTAATTAATTTAGCTCTCTGTCCATTCTATTTTTGATTGAATCTGAGTACTCGTATCAGAAAGCTGTTTCATCTTACAGAGATGATACATGCAGTAGTATTCTATGTGGAAGGTCTCTAGAGATTTAAGAATTAAAAAAACAAACAACTGTAACAGTATGGCAAGCTACTTTATAGTGAGACCGTTTTTATACTAAATATTTAGATGTTGAAACATGAAATGCTTATAATATTGCACAATTGTGTAAAAATATGATTAAAATATGGACACTGTAGGCATTATTACTGTGTGCAGTAATACTTCTTGGCCAAATGAAATGCTGTACAACTTAGGTGTGGTTTTACAATATTTAGGTTAGAAAATCAACATTTCCCCATGGTTTTGCATACTACGAATGGAGGGAATTAAGTGTTAGAGTGTGTAGGGGGAGGGGTGAAGTGTAATGTTAAGACAAGAGAATATATTGGGTCTTTGGAGAAGTCATGACGCATGTTTGCGACAGATGGCACTAGTTCATTTTTGGAAGTACTAGAGTCATTTGCATCTATGTTATTGCTATGTCATTTGACAGCTGACAGTTCTAGCTTCATTCTATAAAAAATTGATTTGGTTGAGTTTTGGAGATTTTACAACAAATTGAAGATGGAAGCCCAAACTGCATATTTGGCATATTTTACTGTTTTACTTCCATAAAGGGAAGAACACGCACCAAGCTTGTGAAAAGTTGCATAAAGTTTATGGTGACAATGCTCTACAAGAATGTTAGTGCCAACGATGGTTCATGAAATTCCGTGCTGGTGATTTTGATCTCAACAACACTCCTCGGTCAGGGAGGCCCACCGAGGTTGATGACAACAAAATAAAGGCATTGATAGAGTCAAACCCACGTTACATGACACGAGAGATTGCAGAAACATTGAACATTCATCATTCAAGCATTCATGACCACCTGAAGAAGCTGGGATACGTAAGCAAGCTCAATATTTGGGTTCCACATGAACTCAAAGAAATTCATTTGATGGCGCATATAAACATCTGCAATATGCTCATTAAATGTGAGGAATGCGATCTTTTTTGAAGCGACTGATAACTGGTGATGAGAAGTGGATTGTTTACAACACTGTGGTGTGCAAATGGTCTTAGTCCCGATGTGATGATTCGCCTCAAATGACATTGAAAGCAGACATTCATCAGAGGAAGGTTATGCTCTCAGTGCAGTGGGATTTTAAAGGTGTCGTGTTTTTCAAGCTCCTACCAAGGAACCAAACAATCAATTCAAATGTGTACTATTGGCATTTGGACAGTTTGAACAAATCCATCATCCAGAAATGTCCAGAGCTTGTTAATTATAAAGGAGTTGTGTTTCATCGCAACAATGCAAGACCACACACAAGTTTGATCACCCATCAGAAATTATTGGAGCTTGGATGGGATGTTGCCACACCCACCATACTTGCCTGACCTTGCGCCGGCAGGCTTCCTCTTGTTCCGCTCTCTTCAAAACTCCTTGCGTGGTATAACCTTCAATTCAGATGAGGCTGTAAATCAGCACCTTGCTCATTTTTTCGCAAATGAGAACAGGTCTTTCTAAGAACAAGGAATTATGAAGCTCACTGAAAGATGGCAAAAGGTTATCGAACAAAACGGGCAATATATCATTGATTGATCTTTGTTCTTTATATAAATAAATGACCTTTGAAAAAAATAGACAAACTACGTCATGACTTTTCTGAAGACCCAATACTATGACATAATTATAAAATAAATGTTTTCAGATTTGTGACACTATTCATGGCAGAACTTTTATTCTTAGGAACTTGAGAAATGAAAGAAAGATCTAGTTGCAACCTTTAGCAAATTATTTAACATTTTTGTGCCTTCATTTCTTCATCTGCACAAAGGGGTTAATAATTGTACCCCCTTTGAAAAGGACTTAGAACAGTGTCTGACTCATAAGTGCTTAGTAAGTATTATTATTATTATTATTATTATTATTATTATTATTATTATTAGTTCTTCTGCAAATATGTAAGCACCAAGAGAGTATGGGCCTTGTCTTGTTCACTGTCTTCATACCTTCTGTGTACTAGATTGTGTGGATATAATGCCTGCATTCATGGAACTTGCAATCTAATCTGTACATATTGTAAATAATAAATCATATTCATAATAAGACTGTCATACTTCTATAAGAAACTCTAGTTATTTATAGAATATCTACTTACTAATTTTCTACAATGACAGTGTTGTTTTATATGCTTGTTTAAGATGAAATCCTGAGGGGACTGTTAGGCTGTTGGCCTCATGGTTGTGCAACTTTTTATTTATACTGCTGGTGATTGAGTCCTCTCTTTTACTAGGAGTTCTGGGAGTTGAAGACTCAGGTTTAAGTTCTGGTTTTGTTTCTGATTTTGTACATGACCCTGAGCAAGTTACTTCTTAATCTTGTCTGTAATTGAACATACTAAATGATATCTAAGCTTTCTTCCAGCTCTCACTTTATTAATCAACTTCAATAAATTATGTTACGTTCTGTGGGTAGAGGGGAGTCTGGATCAATGGTCCATAATATCTGTTTGCCTTGAAACTGCTGAAATTTAAATGTTGAGCTCATATTCCATAATTATTTTTTTGTTTTATTTATAGATGTCAGAAGTGGGTGGAAAATTGTAGGAGAGCAGACTTAGAAGATAAAACACCTGATCAACTAAATAAGCATTATCGATTATGTGCCAAACACTTTGAGACATCTATGATCTGTAGAACTGTAAGTAATAGGAGGGCTTGGTTTCCCTCTTTCTTCCTCTCTCTCTCTCTCTCTCTCTCTCTCTCTCTCTC